>NW_022437059.1:1946446-1981402 GCF_009761245.1 Sapajus apella | reverse complement strand
TGCCTGAACCCAGGCTGGAGTGCAATGGCGCGATCTCGGCTCACCGCAACCTCCGCCTCCTGGGTTCAGGCCATTCTCCTGCCTCAGCCTCCTGAGTAGCTGGGACTACAGGCATGCGTCACCATGCCCAGCTAATTTTTTGTAGTTTTAGTAGAGACAGGGTTTCACCATGTTGACCAGGATGGTCTCGATCTCTTGACCTCGTGGTCCACCTGCCTCGGCCTCCCAAAGTGCTGGGATTACAGGCTTGAGCCACCGTGCCCAGTCTATTTTAAATTTTTTTTTTTTTTTTTTTTTTTTTTTTAGTAGAGACGAGGTTTCACCATATTGGCCAGGCTGACCTGGAACTTCTGGCCTTGTGATCCTTCCGCCTTGGCCTCCCAAAGTGCTGGGATTACAGGCATGAGCCACCAAGCCCAGCCAGGGTTAACTTATCTTTGAGCAAACATTTCATCTCTCCGCCAACAATGATTGAACAGCTACAATCAGGCAGATCTTGTACTAGTTACAGGTGATGCAGGAGAGAACAAGAGGAAGCTTCTGTCCTCGATTTGCCTATAGTCTAGGGATGAAGAAATAATATAAAACAACTAAGAATGGTGATGCGCACAACTAGCATTTGTGATCAGTATTAGGGATCAGATAGGAAAGGGAAGTTAAAAGAGGAGAGACAGCTCCTCATACAAACTTCATCTGTTCCCTCTTTGGAAATGAGGTATGAGAAGCATGAGTTTTGGGCCTTGAAAGGTCTCAGAGAAGAGCGGTCCAGAATCTAGCCTCTGGTCTGTCCCATTGACTCCCATTAGAGTGGATGTTAGGCAGGTGGTATCGTGATGGGCAGAGAGAGCAGAGGGAACAGGCATCTGGGTCTCTCTCTACCCCACCCTGGTTGGCGATGGAGAAGAATGGGGTGAAATCAGTAGAGAGATTTAGAGAACACATCAGGTTTCCTTCCACTGACCTCTTTTTCGGCTTCTGCATCATGGAGCCATTTCCTTTTCCTTCCCTCGTTCCTCTAACACGGATGATTGGGGCTGGACCAGTCTAGGTGTGGAAACATGGTCTCCTGCCTACAGGTCATGGACTAGGCATGCTGTATCTGGAGTAGGGCTGTTGGGGAGACACTTGTCCACACTTTTCTTTTTCCTTTTTTTGAGATGGAGTTTCGCTCTTGTTGCCCAGGCTGGAGTGCAATGGTGCCATCTTGGCTCACTGCAATCTCCACTTCCCAGGTTCAAGTGATTCCCATGCCTCAGCTTCCCAAGTAGCTGAGATTATACTGGGATTTACAGGCATGCACCACCACGCCCGGTTAATTTTTTGTATTTATTAGAGATGGGGTTTCACCATGTTGGTCAAGCTGGTCTTGAACTCCTGACCACAGGTAATCCACCCGCCTCGGTCTCCCAAAGTGCTGGGATTACAGGCGTGAGCCACTATGCCTGGCCGCTATATTTTTCAATCCTTCTCTCCTTTCACCATTAATTCCTTTTTATAGCATTTTAAAAATTATTATTATTATTATTATTATTATTTTTTGAGACGGAGTTTCACTCATGTTACCCAGGCTGGAGTGCAATGGCGCGATCTCGGCTCACCGCAACCTCCGCCTCCCGGGTTCAGGCAATTCTCCTGCCTCAGCCTCCTGAGTAGCCGGGATTATAGGCACGCACCACCATGCCCAGCTAATGTTTAGTATTTTTAGTAGAGACGGGGTTTCACCATGTTGACCAGGATGGTCTCGATCTCTTGACCTCGTGATCCACCCGCCTTGGCCTCCCAAAGTGCTGGGATTACAGGCTTGAGCCACCGCGCCTGGCCCATTTTAAAAATTATTAAACAGAAATCAATCGTGATGAATGACATCAGTATCACTTTTCCTTATTCTTGTCCTGCAGACTTCAGCAAGGCCAGACCCTGTCAGTCCTCACCCACTGGGTGCCTTTCTCACATCTTTCCTCCTCCTTGGGTCCAGTTCTGGAAGTGTAGCTCTGAAGGAACCACTGTCATTACTGCACCCTGGCTGCAGCTCCACTGGGGTGGGTGAGAACAGGGAGTCATCTCAGGCTGAGTGGACGCCTTGGGAGCAAGAAAAACAAAAGATGTTCACTGATACAGTAAGTGAGACTGGAATAGAAGCCGGGAAGAAAAGGGGTTGGGAAGGAGGATCTCAGGAACTCAGTCGTCAGGAAAACAAAGGCCCTGCATGGATAATGACGTAACAAAATGTCTATGGGACCTTTCAACATGGATCTTAGAGTGGGGAGGAACAGGAAGAGGGAGAGGGGGAATCTCAACTGGAGAGCAGATGGGCAACTGGACATGGGGCTAAAGGGTGCCCATCACTCAGTGACCACAAATCTCCATCTGATTTAAACTTAAAATTGATCTGGATGCAGAAATCGGAGGTGAAGCCCTCCTAGCCAGAGGACGCAGGCTGGGACTGGTTGAATTCTTCTCACAACTCACACTGCAACACTGAGGGTCTCTCTCCATTTATACCAGGGACCGAGACAGCAGGAATGTGTCTGTGTCAGCAGAGGGCACTCCTTACTAACAGGCTGGGCTTGCTCTGAAAGACTGGGCTAATGAAGGAAGGCTCAGCCTCAATCAGGAAGAACCAAATTACTCCTTCCTCTCAGTCAGAGGGGCCTATCTTACTTAGAGCTGGGACAGCAGCCACCCATGCGGTGCTACTGGCAGGCCTGCCAGACGCTGGAAGAGCAGCAGACGTGGGTTCTTGTCTGTTGGCCTGTCATTTATCCTCTGAATATTTATTGAGTGCTGAGTGTGTTAGCACTCTTCTAGGGCTGGGGACACAGAAGAGATGAATGAGGAGGCAGCATTTTGTGGTGATTAAGAGAGTGTGACCCGGAATATTCTGTCTGGGCTAGAGTCCCAGGTCTGCTGCCTTCTGTGTGAACCTGAGCAATTGACTTCCGTTCCCTGATCTGCACCGTCTTCATTTATAAGATGGCAAAGATGATAAAAATAGTCTCAGGATTATTCTGAGGGTTAAATAAATTAATACCAATAAAGTGCCTTGAATGCTTTCTGGCCTATGTCAAGGTTTTGTTAATGCTAGCTATTCTTTTCCCATGAAGTGCCTATGAGGGTCAGTCAACAAATATCTACCGGGCATTCTGCTGTATTCTGGGACCTCTGTCAGGTGCTGGGAATGGTGTGGTGGAGGCAGATGTGACAGTGCCTGTGTGGAGCTTGCAATCCAGATGATTGATTAGAAAGTATCCTAAATGGTGGAAAGCAGTACGTGATGTTACAAGAGCAGGTGCTGGCTCTGCTCTCACAAAACAGTGTGAACTTCGCACAGTCAACTCATCTCTCTGGCCTTCAGTTTCTTCATCTAGAGAGGGAAGGGTCCTTGATGGTAGCACTGCAGCCTGGTAGCCATGGTGACAATAGTACCCTCAGATCACCTGGCAATTCAAAGGGTCCATCTTGGGGAGGCTCCATTGACTCAGATGTCCCCAATACATCTTTCTTGTCCCCTCCTCACAGTATCAGTAGGACTTACAGCCTATCATGATGCTTTTGGGTTAGTGTTGTTTTTCCACCCACAAAGGTGGTGATCCTTGACAAAGTTAGCCTCTAAGCTTCTTTCCAGCTTCGGTATACAGAACCCATGAAAACTTCTTCCTTTTGGACCCACCAGCAATCTAGAATCCCCCTTGTTCCTTCTCTGTCAAAACGCAATTGTTCCTTGCATGGTGACTTCAGTGGAGCAGCTGTGAGTTGCTAGATTTCATGGTCATATGGGCCCTCCACAATGACAGGTGCTGGGGGAGGACAGTTTCATAAGAGAGGACCCTTGGGTCCTGGCTGTCAGAGCCCAGCTACGGGTGAGACTGGCAGTCTGCTTCCGAATAACAAGTGAACAATCAGTTGCACACAGAAAGCGTTGAATGGGCAATGACAGCCTGGCTGCTGTTTTCAGAATTTCTGGTTGATTTGATCCTTGTCTGACTTGAAAAACCATAATGCTCTCTGAATCATCCTCCTGAAACAGAACAAAGCTCTGCGGTGACATCTGTGTTAAAAAAAAAATGAGGTAGGAAAATGGTTGGGTGCTGGCGTTACAGAAAAGACACCTGGTGTCTCCCCTTCACTCATGATGGATGTACATGAGCTTGTTGGAGAGGAAAGTTCTTCCAAAGATTTATCATATACCTGATAGGTCAATTGCATTGTGATTAAATACAGGATGTAAAAATAAACTCTCTGGGACTTCTGACTCCTCTTGGTTATGGAAAGGGGACTGTGGTGCCCGCTGTTTGCTGCCCTGTCCTAAAACTGCACTGATATTTGAGTCCGATGCCTGACTGCCCAGCAAGTCAGGGAATTTTCCAAGCCTGTGTTGTGCTAGTGCCTTGCTCCCACAGATGAACATGGGTTAACATGGGTTGGTGTATGAAGATTGTGATTGGGGCTTGTAGACTCTGCAGTGCCGGCCGAGGCATGGGAAAAGTATGGAGTGTGGGAACTCTCTCTTCCGTGTTCCCAACCTCCTCGTCAGTTTGTTTGCTCTTCAGATTCTCCTTCATACACCCACCAACAGGATCATCAGAAAATAAGATTACGCAACCTCAGTGGCTTCCTGGCACTAACAAAATAACTCCTTCCTGAAGCATTCAATGCTCTTTACAGTCAACGTCCAATGTTCCAGTGTCACTTTCAAGCCATTCTAGTGTTTTTCTCTAGACACACAGTGATGTCTCGTATGCCCGTGGCTTTTCTCCTGCCCATCCAAAGTGGTAATATCCTATTGCTATCTGCCATAGACTGAACTTTTACTTAAACTGCCCAATTTAAAATGTACCTTTGGGGGAGGCTAGAGAGAGCAGTGGTTATCAGTGGGGGGACAGGCCTGAGTGTGAATCCCAGCCCCATCATCTTGGGTTGAGAGACTTCGAACAGGTTTCCTGCTTCTGACTTTATAAAAGAGAGAGAACATTATCATCCTTAGAGAGTAGTTCCGAGGATTAAATATTAATAAGCTCATGCTTGTAAAGTTGCTCAGCTCGCTGTGGGCATGTAGCGAGTCCTGCGAGAGCTATTCTTGGTAATTTTGTAGAACCTCGTCTTAGTCAGTTCAGGCTGCTGTAACAGACTCCCAGAGCGTGGATGGCCTATATACAACAAACATTGATATCTCACAGTTCCCAAGACTGAGAAGTCCAAGATCAAGGTGCTAGCAGATTCCGTGTCTGGTGAGGGTCTGCTTTCTGGTTCACAGACAACCATTTTCTTGCTGTGTCCTTACCCGGTGGACAGGAGAAGGGAACTCTCTGGGATCTCTTTTATAAAGTTACTAACCCCATTCATGGGGGCTCCACCCTCATGACCTAAACACCTTCCGAAGGCCCCATTTCCTGATGCTGTCACTTTGGGGAATAGAATTTCAACATATAAATAAATCAGGGGAACATTCTATCTATAGCAAACATTCAATCTATAGCAAACTTCAATAAAACTTACCACCTATAACGAGAGACTGTACTTCTATTTAAAATGTACCTTTCGGGGAGGCTAGAGTAAATGTATTTTTCAAAGAGGACTGTACATATGTGTCTCGTTCCAATTTTAGTATATGTGCTGCTGAAGCGAGCACACATATGTGTCTCATACCAGATTTCTACAGTTTCCTCAGAGTAAAGGACTTGTCTGACTACTGTTCCTCCCACTATGCTTTATGTCAAGCATATTATGTAATAGAGGGTTAATAACAACTGCTGCAAGGGATTTGTGGTTGATAAATCAGTTCAGAACATTCCAGTGGAGGTTTAGCACTGTCCCACCAGCACTGAAAATACTGCTTTCCCTTTGGGTGTCTATTCAGCTGTAGTTTGCTTGCAGAATTAGGAGGAGCGAAGATCTGTTTAGCAAAGCCTTTCTTTCTCTTTTTGCACATGAAGAGGGCAGGTCTATTTAGGGGAGGTCTGAGGTGTCAGAGACCACAGCCAGACTCGACTCTCTGATCTCCTAAGAGAGATCTTCAGCCTCCCTGCTGGTGAGAACATTTTCCTAGGAGTGACAATGGTAGAGGAAAGTGGGGAGACGCGTGACAAAGAGAAATTATGAGAGCCTACCGTAAGGAAGTAATGATAGATGCTGCTCTCACTGACTGGCATTAAAGAAGGGGAAGTGAGAGAATGTTGAAATCTATGACAGAAATACGGCATGAGGAAGGGAACTAGTTCTGTGGAGGAAGAGGTTTTTGATTTTAGATGGGATTGAGTTGAAGTAACCATGGAACAGAAATCTCTAGTAGTTGAAAAGTTTTTAAACTTGAAGCTCAGGATGGAGATCTAATGTACAGCATGCTTGGCGACTAGTTAACAATTGTGTTGCATACTTGAAATTTGATAAAAGGGTAGCTCTTAAGTGTTCTAACCACAAAAATTAGAAGAAAAGAAATAGCTATGTAAGGTAATGTACTATGTTAATTAGTTTAATTTGATTACTGTTTTATGGTGATTATTTCACAATGTACATGTATATTAAAACACCAAGTTGCACACCTTAAATGTATACAATTTTTGTCAATTTACCTTGATAAAGCTGTTTTTTAAAAAACCAACCTAGAGCCCAGAGGAGGAGATACAGATTTTTGAATTATTTTCTTGGAAGCCATAGTTAAAGCTTTGATCGTGATGTGATTTGTGGGAGTAGAAAAGTTAAGGGAAGAATGAAGTCCTGAGAAACACTTAATGCAAAGGGACAAAGAAGCCCAAGGAGGAGAGAGCAAATGTGGGGTCAGAGTGAGGTTGAGCCCTGACTGTGGGAAACAGGGAGAAGTCACTAGAAAGCTGAGGATGCAGACTA
The DNA here is from genome assembly GCF_009761245.1 of Sapajus apella. Taxonomy (NCBI): domain Eukaryota; kingdom Metazoa; phylum Chordata; class Mammalia; order Primates; family Cebidae; genus Sapajus; species Sapajus apella. The sequence goes on along the minus strand of NW_022437059.1, from coordinate 1,974,559 downwards.
TGTCAATTGCTGCAGAGAAGGAGAATGTGGGGTCGTATCAGACTGCTGTAGTCAGATGTTAGGTGGCCACGTGAGCTGCAGATTGGTCAAAGAAGACATAATAGAAGAGGCCTGTTATGGGCTGGGTTTTATGCTCCCAAAATTCACATGTTGAAGTCCTAATCCCCCAGCTTCTCAGAATGCGACTGTATTTGGGGATAAGGTCTCTGAAGTGGTGATCAATTTAAAATGAGGTCATTAAAGTGGACCCTAATCCAATATGATTGGCATCTTGATAAAAAGAGGAGATTAAGACACAGACACGCGGAAGACCGTGTAAAGACGCGAGGGGAAGATGACCATCAACAAGCCAAAAAGAGAGGCCTCCGAAGAAACTGTCAATGTAAATAACAGAGAGAGGTCTCTAAAAGTACTGAGTTTAATCGGGAATAAGTAGGGAGCATTGCAACGTGGAACACATGTGCCATAGTAAACTATGGGCGTATAAGGAGGAGCAGATGTACATCACAGGAGCTGACACCAGGTCACCAGTGGAGACAGTGTGTCAGGCAAGTGTTCCTGTGCATCTTGCTGGCTGTCCATGTGACTCATGGAGCAAGCTGCAGTTTAGAAAGTCCTCCCCAAAAGCTCTGTGACAGGTCTGTCTGTATAAGAGCCCTCCAGAAAGCCTTCGTGCTAGTTCTTGTCATAGACGTGTGCAAGAAGGCCCTCCCTGCCTAACCTCTTGACTCTTTATTTGGGTGACCTGAGTGACTTCATTTGATATTGACAGCTTTCACAAAACCAACCCTGCCAACATCTTGATCTTGAACTTTCAGTCTCCAGAACTGTGAGAAAATAAATTCATATTGTTTAAGCCAGCCAGCCTGTCCATGGTGCTTTGTTACGACAGCTCTAGCAATTAGATAAAACGCTGAACATAATTTACCCAACATTTTTATTCTGGGATCCAAAGAAAATAAGAATATCAGTAGCAGACAGGAAGATCATAATAAACATGGCCACATTCCTTCTCAGGGTCAGCGTGCAGGGGGCCTGTAAGACTAAGGCAGTGGTTTTCGGTTTGTCTGAATACTGTAATAACCTGAGGGCTAACTTGAAGTGAAAACTCTTTTTTTTTTTTTTTTTTTTTTGCCAGGGCTCTGTGGCTCATACCTGTAATCCCAGTGCTTTGGGATGCTGAGGAAGGTAAATCACCTGAGGTCAGGAGTTTGAGACCAGCCTGGCCAACATGGTGAAACCCTGTCTCTACTAAAAATACAAAAAAATAATGGGGCGTGGTGGCAGGATCCTGTAATCCCAGCTACGCGGGAGGCTGAGGTTACTACACTCCAGCCTGGGCAACAAGAGGGAAACTCCGTCTCAAAAATAAAATAAAACAACAACAACAAAAAACAAAAACAAACAAAAAAATCTTTTTTTTTTTTTTTTCTTTTGACAGAGTCTTGCTCTGTTTCCTAGGCTGGAGTGCAGTGGCACAATCTTGGCTCACTGCAACCTCTGCCTCCCAGGTTCAAGCAATTCTCCTGCCTCAGCTTCCCAAGTAGCTGGGATTACAGGCACCTGCCACCACACCCAGCTAATTTTTGTATTTTTAGTACAGACGGGGTTTTACGATCTTGGCCAGGCTGGTCTTGAACTCCTGACCTCATGATCCACCCGCCTCGACCTTCCAAAGTGTTGGGATTACAGGCATGAGTCACCGTGCCCGGCCGAAGTAAAAAATCTTGATGGCCCAGCATCATCCCAGACTCCTAGAGAATTTGGAAGTAGAACCCCTACATCAGTACTTTAAAAAACTCAGGTGATTCCGGCTGGGCGCGGTGGCTCAAGCCTGTAATCCCAGCACTTTGGGAGGCCGAGGCGGGTGGATCACGAGGTCAAGAGATCGAGACCATCCTGGTCAACATGGTGAAACCCCGTCTCTACTAAAAATACAAAAAAAAAAAAATTAGCTGGGCATGGTGGCGCGTGCCTGTGATCCCAGCTACTCAGGAGGCTGAGGCAGGAGAATTGCCTGAACCCAGGAGGCGGAGGTTGCGGTGAGCCGAGATCGCGCCATTGCACTCCAGCCTGGGTAACAAGAGCGAGACTCCGTCTCAAAAAAAAAACAAACAAACAAACAAAAAAAACTCAGGTGATTCCAATGTGCAGCAAAATTGGGAAGCAACAATCTAAAGAAAAATCCATCCACCAAAGGCCAGAGGAAGCAGACTGGGTGTCTGAAAGTCCAATGGGCAGCAAAGGCCCAGCCACACCGAGAAGTCCACATGGAACAGAAGCCTATGAGATGCAGACTTTTAAGGACTCTTTGGGTGGGCTTGAGGACTGCACACAGAAGATCATGGCTTGGATGAGACTTCCGTAATATAGAATATGTTCCTTCTGTTGTTCCTTAGAATGTGGTAAAGTCCTGAGAAGTAATGAGGAAAGGGTATGAAGTATGTGTTGAACAATAAAGATATCATTGAATCCTTACTACCCTCTAGGAGTGCCAAAAAATTGTGGAAAAGAAAAGGAAGAAATACTTAGTAAGGGAAGTTTATGTGTTTACATTTAAGTCCATCTCCCATTTAACAAAACAGAAATTAATATGCCCATGTTATAAAAGAGGAAGCTGAGGGGCTCTGCAGGATTTGTGAATTTTCCTAAAGACATATATCTGGAGAGTTGTACTTTGAACCCAAGTCTATATGACTACAATATTTCATGATATTGCCATCACATCATGCTTTCTCCCAATGGAAGGATGAGTAGGGGTAGGGTCGGATAGGAAGCATGCTGGACTTTTATTCTGTCAATTTAGCTAAACTGGAACTACATTTCCTAGAATTCTCTGCCCTGCATTGTTCCAAATTACTGTGTGCTACGAGCGACATTTTGTGCAAGATCTGGAAGGTGGAGGTGATGTAGCAGCCATATTCTTGTTTGTCCTGGAGGGTCCTCAACACCCGAGGCTCTGCTGCAGTTCAGTCTCATAGCTTATTTTCTGGCTTTCTGTGCTGGTGTGGGGTAGCAGCCTGCAGCGACTCAAGCTCCTACAGGGTCTTCTTCCACTTCTCTGACTCCTGGCCTCATTCATGTTTAGCTACGTGATGAAAGGTGCCACCTTCATCCTCATCACTGATGAGGACATCCTCACTGTCCTCATTGATGAGCAGGGCATTCTCATCATTGAGGCTGTCAGCTGGAGATGCTGGGAGACTAATACAGGTTCTAGCTCATACTCATGGGTTTCCACTCATTCCTGCAGGTTCCAGGTTATCCTTACTTTTCCCAAATGCGTGCCCTGTGGACTTCAGCCTGCCACACCAGCCACAGAAGGAAGAGCCTTCTGTCGACTGTTTAACCATTTCTCACCATTGTGTAATGCCAAATCCCTACAATAATTCCCTTATTATTTATTTATTATTTATTATTTATTAGTAGGTCTGTTTCTTTTATTGAGATCTGACTGACATAGGGAGCACGGCTAGGGAAACTTTTTTTTTTTTTTGAGTCAGTCTTGCTGGTCAACCAGGCTGGAGTGCAGTGGTGTAAGCAGTCCTCTGTGGTCTCGACCTCCCAGGCTTAAGGGATCCTTGTGGAAACTCTGTGGTGAGGGCACAAAATAGAACCACCAGGCTGAGAAATTCTGTTCCTGGATATTCCACACCCAGATAGCTCATCAGAAACACTGTTACATATTCTGGAATCAGAAAGCAGTTTTGAGCCGTGAGATTGGAAAGTATGTTTCAGCTCAGTGGCTTATGGCCTATGGCAGGTGAACAGCCAATCAGTGAAGACTGCCACCGCCTCACTGTGCTGGGTCCTGGGGCCATCATCCGCCTCACAGGAGTAGTTTTCAGAATGCTGTGTAGTCAGGAAGAGGCTGAACGATGCTCCTCTTCCAGAGGGGGCTGAGCCCAAGGGGACATCCCTGTGATAAAAGTGGTTCAGGGGCCAGGCACCAGGGCTCACACCTGTAATCCTGGCACTTTGGAAGCCTGAGGCAAGCAGACTGCCTGAGTTCAGGACTTTGAGCCCACCCTGGGCAACAGCAAAATCCCACATCTACTAAAATACAAAAAATTAGCTAGGCATGGTGGCAGGTGCCTGTAATCCCAGCTATTTGGGAGGCTGAGGCACAAGAATCGCTTGAGCCTGGGAGGTGGAGGTTGCAGTGAGCCAAGACCTTGCCACTGCACTTCAGCCTGGGCAACAGGGCAAGACTCTGTCTCCAAAAATAAAAATAAAATTAAAAAAAGTGGTTCAGGATTGGGAGATCCTCTTCAGGCCTCACAGTGAAGCTCCACCATTTCCCCCATGTCGGCCTGGGCACCAGGAGCTCTGAAGGTGGGAGACAGACATTGTAAATGACAGAGAAAAAGGGACTGTCAGAGAAAGCCCCTGCTGCCTCCGCAATCCACCCATCTGTCCATCTACTCAAGGAGGCTACAGCAGGTAAACAGCCCATTCTCATATCTAAGATCCCCACAGTCCTGATCTTACATTCAGAGGAATCACCTGCAGAGCTGTTCTGAAGAATTTTGAGCAACATTCCATATAACTGCCCTGAATTCTGAATTTCCATAAATTCCCCATGGCTGTCCCTCTAGGACCCTGTAGTACCTTCATCATCACCACCATCGAAAGCAATAGCAGCACCATGGAGCTGGATCTCCCAGGCTCTGCCACACAAAGTGGCTAATTGTGGTCCATTGGGTTGGCTCCTGGGTCCTCCTTGAAACAGTCTCATGATGCCTCTGGGGATATTGACCATACTTTGAGATTTGCTGGTTGAGATGAATGAAGATAAACATCCTTCTGATATTGATACTTACCTGCCCACTAAAAATACAGCCTTGGCTGCTCCTAGCTGAGCAGCATCACCCCCACGCACAACAGAGGTCATCTGTTCACTCTTTGGGAAGGTCTAGTGCTTTTTTCCAAATCTTCCCCGTGCCTTCTCTGTACCAGGAGAATGTGGTGTCCCTTGGCACCTTAGACACCAAGGAGACAAAGAAGAGCTTCATTCAAACATTCAGCCTACTCCAGGGAAGGAAATGGGCTGGGACTCAGGGCTAATGTAAATATGGGGACCCCTGAGTGAAGACAGGATGTCACAGGCCAGGTTTACAGGAACGCAGATGCTGAGATGGAAATGAACATGTAGGAAATCTATTAGGGAGTGATCTCTGTATCGAAAGCTGTCGAAGGGAAGGAAACAAGCCAGTGTTGAAAGAGAAGCTGGGCTTTGATGCAGTAGCCACAAACGTCTCAGCCCACCCCATAGACAGCGTAAGTCTAGGATGATCTTTCAAAGTGGTCCTGAGTTGGGATTTAGGGGCCCTGCCTTTATACCCTAGTGTGGACAGCCACTGGACACAGTGCTCTGGAGAGGGAGGATGTCCCTGGATGGAGGTGCCGAAGCCTTTCCTGAGAGGGCTAACAACAGGATTATCTGCTGGCAGCAATTCTAGTAGCTGGGGGAAAAAGTCCATCCCTGACAGGGGACCTGGGTGGCGCATCACTGCCTCCTCACACAGGAACATGTGGCCTCCAGATACTGATCACTTTGGGAACTCAGAAAGGTTAGGGTGGGTGAGTCCTGAGACATCACAGGGCATGGTCTGGGAGCTCACTGGTTGGCTCTGAGGGAGGATACTGGAGGACACTAACCCTGACTTGAAGGTCACTACTGAAGGTCATAAACCCCCCTTTCTTCTCATGTTTACAGACCTATCTCAAGTTTAATAGTTTTCCCGACACTGTTTTCTCTCTGCTGCAACCCATACTACTCTCTCTCTTTTGCATGTTCCAGGTTTGTAGACCATGTTTCCCAGGTGTTATCAGCTTTGCGTCGGAAGAGTTCAGTTACCCTAGTGTCTTCCCCTGCAACCTCTATAGCTAGCTGATGGGCACCCTGTAGTTACCTAGTATAAATATTTGGTGAAGAACGAGGATATAGAGATACAGAGGCCTTATAAAGCCTGAGAATTATGGAATATCATGATAACCATCCCAGTTCTTTGTACTATTGGGAAATAGAGGAGACCAGGATGACTGATAGACCTAGATGCTTTTAAGAGGAACTCTGTTTCTAAGAACAAAATAGAAAAGAAGAAACAAATATCTGTCCCCCTCCCTTCTGCTTAGACCTCAGACTGGCAGACAGGTCCCTCTGACACTCACTATTGACTTGAATCTGGGGTTGTTGACTTTCTTCCCATACCCTGTGACCTACATATTCTCCCTCTGACATCAGTACACACAGAGCCTTTAACTTTGTCCTGTCTCCAGAGTGTGAAGCTTTTGGACTTGCATCAGCTTTGCTCTAGAGCTCTGCCATTTCTTTTTTTTTTTATTCTTAAATACGGTTTAACACTCTTCTCCATTTCTGTACATCACAACACCAAGGTTTTGCTGCTTAGGATCTCTCTGCAGTGGCTATAGAGAATGCAAAGGCTACGGTTTTCACCCCCTCTTATTTGTGTTTGTATGTGTAGTACATGTCAATATATATTGATACACATATCAATATACAATGCAATATATATCACCGAAGAGAACACATTGATTGAAGAAATACAAAAATTTGGCACCATTTCCAAACTTAAATAGTAAAAATAAAAGCTACAAAAGGAGCTGCATACCCTAAATGTATCATGTGAAACAACAAGCATATTCAAAAATGTAAATTTACATCCAATTTGTCTGGTCTTGTCATATCACATCAGACCCATTTACAATGGCAAAACCCTAAGGTACTGCTGTGAAGAGAGCATGTTTGCTCGCTCTTGGGTGTTCTGCAAACAAATAGCAGGAGCTCTGCCATTTCTAAAGAAGCTCACGATGGCCGGGAGCGGTGGCTCAAGCCTGTAATCCCAGCACTTTGGGAGGCCGAGGCGGGTGGATCACGAGGTCAAGAAATCGAGACCATCCTGGTCAACACGGTGAAACCCCGTCTCTACTAAAAATACAAAAAATTAGCTGGGCATGGTGATGCGTGCCTGTAATCCCAGCTACTCAGGAGGCTGAGGCAGGAGAATTGCCTGAACCCAGTACGCGGAGGTTGCGGTGAGCCGAGATCGCGCCATTGCACTCCAGCCTGGGAAACAAGGGGAACCCCCCGCCCCCCCCCACCCCCCCCCCCAAAAAAAAAGAAGCTCACGTGAAGCTGGGTCTCTCATATCTGGAAGAATTTGGTTCCTGAACTTTCTTCCATGGGATACTAGTATCTGGCTTTTGGGACAGAAGACTGAATAAGCTCTAGAGAAGATTCAAATGCATTTCCCAGGGCAATGAGCTCAAATTTATGGTCAGATGTGCACTGTGTTCTCAGTACTAGAACGTGGGACATGTATCCTGTGGGATGTAAAGACCATGGCTCACATAGCTCTTTAGGAGACTAGTCTGGGAGAGCGCTAATCAAAGAGCTTTCTCTTGTCATCACCTTCTCTTTCTTTATAAGCCAGTCCACTACCTCTCCCAGCCTAAGCCCTTGAAGAGTTAGCCTTGCCCTAAGCTTTGAGCCTCATTGTTTAGAAGGTGTTGAGATTCTGAGATGTCCTGCAGTGGTACTTGAGTGTGCCACTGGAGTCTGTGATTGACTTGTCAAAGCCTGAGTTTTTTACTAAAATAAAAACTCTTTCTTTCATCTTAAGGAAGTCCAAGTAGTTAATAACTTTTCCCCCTTACCCAAACATCTGGGCATCACAGAGCTGCAGCGTCTCCATCAGAGACAGACTGTGTGGCCCTGGACTGAGTCAATCTGTTCACTTTTTTCAAGTTCCTCTAATTTTAGTCTAAAGGAGAATAAGCCACAGCCCTAAATGTGCCTGAAGATGTTCTGCTTCCACATTAGCCACAGGAACCATCTGCCTGACCACTTCTCTGTCTGGACACCCATCTTCCTGACCACTTTTCATGGGATGCCACAACTTCCTTGGACACTTATGCTTTTCCTTCTCCAAGTTTATTCTTCATTCAGAAGTGGGTTTTTTCTTAACTTGAGCTTCCTCTTCTTTTACCTGGAGAAACAGGCAAATATACAGGGTTCTTCAGGGAATAATCTGCATTCTCTAGTAGAACTCATTTGAATTCTATTTGAAAGAGATTCTTTATTCCATCATCCCTCCCATTCCTCACTGTCCCAACATATTCTCTTTGATTTAGGAGAGAGAAATTCTTTGCATGTTGCATTGACCTTGGGCTTCTTTGCCCTCAAACCCATTTTTCATCTTGCCCTTGATCTGCTGTTTGTCACAGGGTGTAATAATGGAGTGTTTCTGTGCATGCCAACATTTTGATTTGCTAAGTCAAAAAATACCACTTCATGATAGGCAGCTAAGGTCACATGCAACTTGGTGGCCCAAGGTCAAGGGCTCAGTCTCTATTAGGACAGTAGCAAGTCAGAAGCTAGTTTTCAAAAGGAGACTAGTTATTTACAAAGATGGACATGGCTTTGCTCCAAAATGTGTCCTTCACCCTGGGAAATATGTTTTGACATGTCTATGAGCCCTGGACCACCAAAATTTTCACCCAAATGGGATTTATTTATCACCCTCTGGCATGCATATATCCTTCCAAGATGTCTAGAGTTGCTGCTTTGTGCTCAGTTGGTCTGATCAGTATGACATCGTTGATATAGCGGATGAGTGTGTGATGTCCTATGAAGAGGAGAAACTAATCAAGGTCTTTGTGATTCTATGGCAGAGGGCTGAAAAGCTGATATAGCTCAGTGTTAAGACAATAAAGTGTATTGTAAATGCTTCTGGTGGTTTCAATGAACAGGAATTGAGGTAAAAGGGCATTTACCAGGACAAAAGCTGCATGGTGAGTGCTAGTAGCAAGATGATTTTCTCCGTCCAACAAAACCACATCTGGAGCAGCTGCTGCAATTGTTGTTCTTCAAAATACACCTGTCGTTTTGCACAGACCAAATAAGTGAGTTGAATGGAGGATGTGATAGGAATCACTCCCTGTGCATCTTTCAAATTAATCTATAAATGTAATAAAATACCAATAAAAAGTTCATCTGGATTTTTTTAGACATTCAATAGATTTACTCTAAGATTTTATAGAATAATAAAAATCTATGAAAGGCCAGGTTGACTTTGACTGAAAAACAGAACAAAGAGGGATTTTATATGATCAGGTATTAAGGTAGATCAGAAGTTCAGGGCAATTAAATCCGCATAATGTATGTGCAATATTAAAGAAATAAATCAATGGAACTGAGTAGAGAGATCATAAATAGACCTTGCATGGACACACACACACACAAGAAAACTTAAGGTTGACATCACAAAACAATGGGGAATGCATGGCCTATTTAGTACATGGTTCTAGATTACTCTAAGTAGAAAACAATTTGGATTTATACCTAATATCAAATGTAAAGTTGGACTCCACAAGATCCATAAAAAGCATAACTATAGAATTAAGGGAAGATAATTGAAGAAGGTATTGTGATTTTGGGGTCAAGAAGGATGAAACAAAACTCTAAAAACAAATGTTAAAAGGAAAAATTGAATGAGTTTTATTGCTTAAAAATTAAAAAAAATTCTGCTCCATAAAAGACAGTATGGACAAAGCTCACTGATGGCAGAGTAGGAGATAATGCTTGCAAAGTCTAAAACCAGCAAGAAACTTACATAGAAAAAGCAGTAGCTCCTGTATACCAAATAGGAAAAACCAGAAATTATAGTAACAAAATGGGCAAAGGACACACAATATGGTTATTTCATAGAAGAGGGAACTCAAAAGTCTAACAAGCACATGCAAAGATGCTTACGCTTATTGATAATTAGAAAAATGGAAACAAAACACCAATTAGATCCTGTCTTCATCTGACTGGCAAAGTTAGAACACTAAACGGTTGAGTGGGATGTGGGGTTAGGGAATGTTCTGGTCCTGCTGGGGCACTAGTAACTTTGGGGATCACTTGGTATTACTTGTTCCATCAATCGCTCTCTTAGGTATAGATCTAGAGATGTTCTCACACAGGTCTATGATGGGACATGAAAAAGCAAGTTTGTCAGTGTTTGTAGCAGGAAGAATTTGGGAGCAATCTAGCCCATCACTGGGATTAGATAAGGGAAGTATGGTGGAATAACGTGCAGAAGTTAGGAGCAATGGGCTAGAAGTACACATAACAACATAGATGGGTCAAAACAAAGTGCCAAGAGAAAATAGCCCAATAACGTACGTAAATTAAAAAGGCTCACAGGAAATGATACATGCATGTGAAGGAAATACACCAACACGTGGAAATGACTGGGAGGCTGGGAAATGGAAACAGCAAGCAAAAACATAAGGAAATAAATAAACTAGAGAGAAAAGTCATATGGACCAAAAAAATGAGTGAGCTGTGAACTGAGAGATTAACTCTGTGTCCGAGGTTACAAAACGAAGAGTAAGAAAAACAAAACAAAACAAACAAAAAAACAAAGAAAGCATTAAGAAGAGAACAGAGGCCGGGCGCAGTGGCTCAAGCCTGTAATCCCAGCACTTTGGGAGGCCAAGGCGGGTGGATCACGAGGTCAAGAGATCGAGACCATCCTGGTCAACATGGTGAAACCCCGTCTCTACTAAAAATACAAAACATTAGCTGGGCATGGTGGTGCATGCCTGTAGTCCCAGCTACTCAGGAGGCTGAGGCAGGAGAATTGCCTGAACCCAGGAGGCAGAGGTTGTGGTGAGCCGAGATCACTGCCATTGCAATCCAGCCTGGGTAACAAGAGCAAAACTCCATCTAAAGTAATAATAATAATAATAATAATAGTAATAATAGTAACAACCAAAGCACTACATATTCAAACCTGAAGGATATGACTAAAATATGTTCTCAGGAAAATTAATGAAACAGTTGGAATGAGTACCAAGAAAAAATGGAACTAAATGTACCAAGCATTAATCTTAAGAACTTGGTACAAAAATATCAACAAAATCAATTCAGATGAAGGCAGACATTAATGAGTAAAATAAAATAAAATAAAATAAAATAAAAACCGCTCACAATGGAGAATATGAATAAACACAAACGGCTTTTCCGTGAAAAGCAAATCGATCAGCCAAGAAAGAAGAAGCTGCAATTAATAGATATTCCTCTGAACACCTACACTGAGTGGATAATTTTCTAAAAAAATATAAAGTACTAAATTTTATGTAAGAAGAGATGGTTAGGCCGGGCGCAGTGGCTCCCGCCTGTAATCCAAGCACTTTGGAGGCCAAGGCGGGCAGATCACCTGAGATCGGGAGTTCAAGACCAGCCTGAGCAACATGGTGAAACCCCGTCTTAAAAAAAAAAAAAAAAAAGCCAATTAAACAACAAGAATAACAGTCGTGAGCCGGTCTGCCGCCGGAACGGGATCCTGGGTGTGGAGCGGGGGTGGAGCTGGGCTCGTGGGAGACTGTCGCGAGGCACACGGGCCTGCCGCGGGTGGGCGAACTCACGGTTCGCCTTCTAGGTGAGCATGACTGCGGCGCTCACCTTCGGCTGCTTCATCACCACCGCCTTCAAAGACAGGAGCCTCCGGGGTGGCTGCACGTCTCCCGGATCGTGCTAAAAAATGTAGATTTCACTGGACCTAGAGAAAGAAGTGATCCCGGATTTATCACAGCTGATGTAACTGCTGGTCTAGAGAATATATTTGATTGGAATGTTACGCAGTTGTCTATCAGCAGAATATTCAACAAAAAAATAATGCTCTGAACCAAGTCGTCCTTTGGGACAAGACTGTTTTGAGAGGTGGTAATCCGAAGCTGCTGCTGAAAGGTATGAAAACAAAATATTTTTTCTTTGATGATGGAAATGGTCGCAAGGGGAACAGGAATGTCACTTTGACCCTGTCTTGGAACGTCGTACCAAATGCTGGAATTCTACCTTTTGTGACAGGATCAGGACATATATCTGTCCCATTTCCAGATACATATGAAATAATGAAGAGTTACTAAATTATTCCGAATTTGAAACAACATATTTTTATACTTAATGAATTGTATCTCATTAAAAAAAAGTAACAATAGTAGTGAAAAAAATTGAAACGCTGTTAGGGAGCCACACCTCTAAACATATCAGGGCAGATGGTTTCCCAATTTTTGTTTTTTTTTTTGAAATGGGAGTTTCACTCTATCACCCAGGCTGGAGTGCAGTGGCGCAGTCTCGGCTCACGGCAACCTCCACCTCCTGGGTTCAAGCGATTTTTCTGCCTCAGTCTCCCAAGCAGCTGGGATTATAGGCGTCCACCACCACACCCAGCTAATTTTGTATTTTTAGTGGAGACAGGTGTTCACCGTGTTGCCCAGGCTGGTCTCAAATGCCTGACCTCAAGTGATCTGCCCACCCAGCCTCCCGATGTGCTGGGATTACAGGCGTGAACCACTGCTCACAGGCCTCACACCGACTTTTAAAAAATCTTCAAGGGAGAGGATAAAATTCGGTAGCATTCACATTGTTTTTAAGTAAACAGAAAGAAACCTCATAACATAATAAGAAACCAATATGGCATTGATATCAAAGCTCTTCAAAATAAAAATGAACGGCTACAGATAAATCTTCATTACGAATATCTGTGAAAAAGTCTTACATAAGACATTACCAAAGAGAATTCAGCAGGACATGAATACATATCACAACCAGGTAGGGTTGAAAGGATTATTATTAGGAGATGTTAATGTAATCCACCACATTGTTAAAAGGAAACAAAAATAACCCTGGGTAGATGTTTTAAAAATTCAACATGTACTACTGATTAAACAATAAATGAGTTTAGGTGACTCATAGAGTATGTTACACCATGAAGCATGTGGCTTCTTCCTTCCCTCAATTCCTAACTTAAAGTCTAAGCTACCTGTGTGACCTATATTCAACCCCAAATCAAAATGCCCAGAAGTTACCATCAAAGATGGTTGCGAAACAATGTTCATTGTTGGGGTATTAATTATATTGAAAAAAATATTTTATGTGCGTGTATATATATATATGTATATGCACCTTATAGTTCCTTTACTTTTTCCTGTATATGTATGTGTGTGTGTGTTTATATATATATATACACACACACACACACACACACACACATATATATATATATATATACACCTAACACTGTCAATGTTAGGGAGTTGGCTAGATCAATTATTGTATGTTTACAGAATGGAGTCGTATATAGTTATACATGAAGTAAATATATATTTTTTGATGTAGAGAAATCATGATAAATAGCCAAGTAAACAAAATGAGGTTATACAGTAACATTACAGCATGATTCTCTTACATATCTATGAAGAAATTACTGTTTAAAAACCAGTATCAGAAACAAAATTTATTATAGGAGAACTGTTTTTTTTTTTTTTTTTGAGACGGAGTTTCGCTCTTGTTACCCAGGCTGGAGTGCAATGGCGCGATCTCGGCTCACCGCAACCTCCGCCTCCTGGGTTCAGGCAATTCTCCTGCCTCAGCCTCCTGAGTAGCTGGGATTACAGGCACGCGCCACCATGCCCAGCTAATTTTTTGTAGTTTTAGTGGAGACGGGGTTTCACCACGTTGACCAGGATGGTCTTGATCTCTTGACCTCGTGATCCACCCGCCTCGGCCTCCCAAAGTGCTGGGATTACAGGCGTGAGCCACCGCGCCCGGCCTGAGAACTGTTGTTTTATTGGAGAAAAATACTATGGTGTATCCTATGTTAAAGAAGTCATCACCTTTCCTACCCCATCCTACCACTGTATCTAGGTAATAGCTGGTAAGATGAAGAATGGCTAAAGTTCTTCTTAGTAATAAAATAAAAGAAGTTATAAACAAGGTGGAAAAACAATTTTCAAAAATATTACAAGTCACTTTTTTATTGCTGTGTCTTTCAGGCTTGAACTTCCTTATATGGTGTTTGCCCTTTGTAGTCGTTCTCATGACATCATAGCATCCACCCAGCACTTCACAGGTACGAAGAGCATTCATACCATTTGAAGTGGTGATTCGCAAAACTGCCAATAAGATGGGCAGAAGAAAACACTCTTACTATTATCATCCGGTAAATGAAAACATCAAATCAGAGAATTTCAACGACATATTCCAAATCTCAGAGCTAGTAACTTCTGAAGATTATTTGTGCTGCCTTAAGTTTAATAACTCAATTGTGTTGGTGCCAGGAGTGAATTCACACTATTGAATTAATTTTCATTATCTAGAGTCACAGAAGACTCATTTATAAACCTAAAGATCAATTTGTAAAAGTTTTATATATTGAATATATCTTTCAAGGTTCAGAACACTTGGTTGACCTATATACAATATCACTTTCTTGGTACCAAGATAATTAGATAATTGCAAAATAGAATTAGTTTATTTATTTACTCATTAAAATGTGAATATTTATCAATTGCCTACTTTATGCTGAATTCTATTGTAGAGGCTGACTCTTGAGTGACATACAAAAATATATAATCTTTATTTCCACGGAGCTTATGATTTAATACAGGAAGAAAGATATTAAAAATTGTGATAAGGGCCTCAGAAAATTTATAGGGTATATAAGCAAATAAAATAGGACAAACAGTTATATTGGACTTATAGTGGTTAGAATTCTGTATTGCAAGTGATAGAAACTCAAATTAGCTTAGGGTAAAAAAAGATAAAAGGTGAGAGAGAATGTACTGACTGTTTTGATCAGAGTTTTCTAGAAATCAGAGCCTGAGGCAGGAACCAAATTGTTGACACTTTATTTGGAATGTGAATACTCAAGTCGACAAAGGCGAAAAAGAGGGGAAACAAGACAAGCGAAGATGTGGTGCCTTGTCATGCTGGGCTTGATCATATCAAGCCATGAAGAAACACAGCAAGGGCACAAAACCAGGTGTACCGCTTACCTGGCAAGGCGCCTCTGTAGAGGTTGCAATGAAGTCATGCCTCAGAGCACTCCATGAGAACGAGGAAGACCAGAGAATCTATCTGCTCCTCCCACAGCCTGTGTTGGGGTGTTTAATTCAAACACTAGAATGTTTAACAAATGTAGAATCAGAGTAAAGGACTTATAATAAGTCACTGGGTCTGCAGTAGATTTTTGTCCCCTGACCCCTAAACAGACATTCTTAACTCTCATTACACTGTGGCACATTGATCCACATGAGATATTGATTCCCTGGGCCCTTAGTTCATTGAGATGTTTCCTGAGACTGCTGAAATCCTTGGACCATTAATTTCATACTGCAGAATCCTCCCCCGGGCCTTTGGATCCCCTCCACTTTATACCAGATTGCCCAACAGTTATTATCATGATATGAAAAACTTTGGGAAGCACTGACTGGAAGTACACACTTCTTTTACTTCATCCTTTGTCAGCTAAGAGGGTGTTTCTCCTCCACGAATTGTATTGAAGACACATGGACACATGTTTGACTATTGGTTCTAGTGCAGGAGTGCAGGCAGATTCTCTAAGGCTGAAGCAGGGTGGGGTTAAGTGACCTGAGGGTGCGTATCAATGCTGGTCATCAGAATCTGGGGGCAGCAGGTTTTTAAAAATGTGTTGGAATGTGTTGGTCTTCTTGGAAGCTCAGGGAAACTCATTTGCTCTCCTTATTTTCATCTTCCACCTGCTATACACCTTTGCCCATCCCTGCCACATCCAACTAACTGAGAGAAACTTCTCTAGTTATAGTTAGCTGTGATGCCTGATTGGAGCAGATGATATCCATAAAAAGTTTTAGGAGGAAAAATGGCTGAGAACCATTAATAGCCAATCTTACTTTTAAGAGTTCTCCTTTTTTCTTTTCTTTTCTTTTTTTTAAATTGTACTTTAGGTTCTGGGGTACATGTACAGATCATGCAGGATTGTTGCATAGGTACACACATGACAATGTGGCTTGCTGCCTCCATCCCCCATCACCTACATCTGGCATTTCTCCCCATGTTATCCCTCCCCAACCTCCCCACCTCCTCAGTGCCCCCTAGTCCCCCCAACAGACCCCAGTGTGTGATGCTCCCCTCCCTGTGTCCATGTGTTCTCATTGTTCAACACCCACCTATGAGTGAGAACATGGGGTGTTTGATTTTCTGTTCTTGTGTCAGTTTGCTGAGAGTGAGTTCATTGATGTGGAAACAAAATAACTCTCCCTACAGGTCAGATTATTATTTTTTTAAACACAACTTCCATGAATATCCAATTTCCCAATATATTAGGGTCTTTCCTATAAGGAGAAAGGTTCTGGGCAGCTCCCTGTTCTATACTAGCACCTAAGATAGGGCCTGTTGTGAGGCACACCATTAAACAACTTTGGAACCACAATTAGAGGTCATGTGCCACCACAAATGAGAACTCACGGGGGCTCCAGTAGTGATGGTAGAGGAAGACGCAACGTTGTGAGCACGCTCCTCACAGATTTGATCACCGGTTGATCAACCTGAGAGGTACATTATTAGAGATTAAATGAGATCCTGAAAGGTCCAGTTGATGCCTACACTGTTCCCCATGGATGGCACAGACTTCACAGGATTTGAAAAGGCAAGGATACCTGAGGCACTGATCTTAGTTATGGAGAAGAGTGACATCTGGTGGCGCTCATTAAGAAAAAAACTGTGAATATGCCATCCTCACTTATCAAGAGGCATGATCATAGGCACATGTTCCTACGACAGCAGCCAGATCTGTCGATGTGTTCTCCATCAGGACTGTTATACTAAAATCTAAAGTTTTCGAAAGAGAATTCTGGCAAACATATGTAGGCTGAGCCAGGTAAGATCACTCCAAAGGGTGGCATAGAGGAGCATGTGAGGACAAGGAGCAGCAAGAACAAAATAATATCAAGGATGACCATCGACTTTGAAGTTGCAGGGGCCCTAAGTGGCCCAATTAAATTTAAAAAACCCCTTTGAAAAGATTGCAACAATTCCCCTGGATAGAAAGTTGGCAGGGACAAAAACGAAAGCGTTTTATGTACTGTCTTTTCTCTATCCTTGTCTTTTGTGGAGGATTCCTTGTTTGCGTTGCTCAGTTGGGCTGATCCATGTAACCAAAGGAGAGTGTCAATGTGAGGTTTGGAGTGTATTTGAGGGTGGCTTGGAGACACATGCGAAACTTTTCAGATGTTTACAGTTTAAAACAAAACTTCCAAATACAAGTTTACAGGAATAAAAATTGAACAAGTATTTTGAAAAGGGAATTTTAAAATAGCTTATTATTAAATTTCCTAGACATTTTCAACTGCATTTTAAAATTTAATGCACTGTATTTGATTTACTTTTCCAGTAAATTACCTAACACATCTTCTCATGTACTTAAGTAATCACAAATCAAATAACTTGCACTTGTAAATAGGGCAACTATTACGTTCTCCTCAATTATGTTCACAAACGGAGTGAAATTCTCTTATAAATTTTAGCTTCAAACCACAATTCTATTGAACAAATTTTTTCTCAACCCTCTAGTGGCTTGGTTTATTTAATTCGTCACTTAAGAGGCCAGGTCATGAAAACAGGCGTGCTGTGATTTCTCTAAATCAGTGGCCAGGAGACACAGCATCATCAAGACAGGCTGGTATAATTACATGCTGCTACTCGTCATGCTTGCCTGTGTTTTTACCCAAAGAAGTTCCCTGTCAGAGGTTTGGAGTTCTGACACAGTTATGATACTTGTTTCTCTTGAGGGTCCTTTGCTTTTCAATGTTTAATGCATCTGGCAAGTTGTTTGCTGTGCATACCGCTGGACATTTTTATAAACACAGAGATAAGGTTTTGCCCTTATTGAATTTGGCTATTCTGTTCTTTGTGATATTAAACAGAAAAATGAGAGCTTGAATAAATGATTAAATGAAGAGGAAAATGAGAACCCAAATGAAGAGAAACATAAAAAATAAGAGTCATCAATTGAAGATGCTCAGATTGAAGTCATGGAGTATGATGAAAATATGCTGTCTTCAAGCAAACATACTGATAATTGAGTATTTAGGAATGTTTCCCTAGTACACAATGAAAATTCCTTCTTAATTAAAGAAAACTCTTAGAGAATCATGTGCAAAAAATATTGCAGCTCAAATAAATATTGATCGTTTTTCCTCTCAACTCCCCCCACAATTCTAAAGAACTTGCTTGTTACACATTTTAAAAATTGGAATCTTATGGCTAACTTATTAGATACTATAATATTCTACATTATCCTTTATATTATAGATATTCAAAACACGCAATATACAAAGATCACTTTTCAATAAGTAGAGAAATGTTAATATATGTTTACTTCATCATTTAAAGTCTTATTTTCACCTTCATTGAACTAAACCCCCTTAATCATTAAAAAAACAATTTTAGCATCTGGATATAATTTTGAGTTACTAAATATTAGGAATTTGCTTAATAGCTAGTTACAAAAACCTGAAATCATGATGGCTTAAATATGTTAGGAACTTGTTTTTCTTTCACCTAAGAGATATGTATTCCTGTAAAGATTGAATCTTTTCAAAGAAGCTCACAAAAGCTTTCCCAGAAGTACCACCCAACAACTTCAACCGACATATCGTTTTGCATATTTACTTAGCATATTATTGAATGTAGCATATTCTACATGTCAGCTCCTGGATTTGAAGTAGCGGCTTTTAGGATCTTTCTAATGAAGAGAGGGAAGTGGAAGGCATACAAAACAAAATATAAAGAAAGCTCTGGGAGGTGAGAGGAGGGGCACGAGAGTAAGGAAATCGGGGTAGCAGGTCTAGAGTGAGACCAGGAAGGTGAAGATTTGGGAAAAATAAGGATTCAGGGTGAGCAGGTGCAGTGATGACTCAATTTGACAAGAGATATTTCTAAGGGATAATTTTGGAAAGTTTTAAAATGTGCCATTATTATAATATCCATCATATCATTCCCCAGATTTTCTGTGTCCTCAAGAGATAGTCTATAAAAGTCTGTGTTTCTGTTCAAAACTTTTGGAGGTTGAATTTTGGTATTTTTGAAAGTGATACCTTGTCCAAATGGATGTTGATGAGAAAGCAGAACCTAACTTATTGGGATCCAGTAGTGTCATGACATGTGATACCCAACCTCTGTTTTAAGAAATTCATTGAAGATGCAGCTGTGGGTGTCAGATTCCATTCAACCTTCAGATAAGTTGTGGGAAATCCAATTCATACCTGCTTTATATACAGAGCTCTGGACAACAAGAAATCCTGTATTCTGCCAGGACATAGAAACAGGTTAGAGATTACTATGTGGGGGCACCAAAGAACAAAGAGTCTATCAATCAGCAAACATTTATTGAGCACATACTATATTCTAGGTATTAGCTATAAACTGGGAGAACAATGGTGTACAACTCAGGCAGCACCTCTGTTCCTAAAGAACTTATATTTAGTGAACCTGAAGGAGCTCCACAAAATCTCCTCCAGAAGCCACATTTGGGACAAGGAATCAAATTGCATGGATTGACCTGCAGGGAATATGGACATCTTAACATATGTCAACCTGGAGAAATGGTCTAGCCTGAAGGCCAGAAGACATGCTCCAGATGCCTACAGGGATAGAAAGTGACACCTAAGGACCTGATCCCCAACGTGTGCCTTTCTGCACTGCATACATGCCCCTTATTCTAGAGCCTTTTTCAGAGAAAAATGGGAGAGGGAAATATTGGGCTGAGTGAGAAAACTCTGACATTATTAAAATTAACCTGAGTTGACAAGATTAATGTCTATTTACTCACTTGGCAGTAGGCAAAATGGAGATTAGAGATAGAAGTTAAATTTAATTATACACATCATAGAAAAGTTTTAATTATTACACACTTTAGTTTATGGTGTTTGGATATTTTTATCCAGTACATCTGGTTAGAAACCTAGCTGAACAGAAATTATCTAGAAATAACTTTGAAGTCGATATATTACCTAGCAACTAAGATAAGCATTTGTACAGGCCTTAACACATATTCTAGGAGATATCAATTACCAGCGTCATTAGAAAGTTTTTCCACATGATTTTGGATTAAGTAAATATATTATTAAAATAAATTTACTTTTATGTTTTTGACAAGATTTATGGGAGTTTTAGCATTAGAGTAATAACTGGGTGTAGGTCTAGGATACCTTTGGTTTAGGATTGCTATCTTGAGATTTGAGTGTTTGTAAAACATTTGGCTTCAATATAAGGCTAGGGATGAAGAGTAAGTTCAGGTTTTGATTCCATCAGGGTTTGCACTGACAGCAACAAAGTACAAATGCAGATGTTCCCTTTGTTGTCTTCTTAAGGATGTGCTGAGGTAAAGAGGGTTAAAAGACAGGTTGTTACATAATCAAATACCTGACAACTTAGGCTATCGTTGAGAGATCAACTCAAGTTGTTTACCATGGATCAGTATTAGAGAAGATCAGGAAATGGTCAGATAAAAAAATGGAAATAGAAACAAGGTAGGGACAGGGGACTTCAATGAGAAAGGGCTGGGAAAAAGAAAGTGCTAGAAAGCTCAAGAAATGAGAAGCTATGCTCAGAGGTTTGGCTGGTGGCATTTCATATTTCAGAGGAGAAGCCGTTCTGGGCAATGATGAGGTCCAAGACAGGGGACTAGAAGAGAGGGAAGAATTTAGGAGTTAAAACTCCAGCACTGACCCCTTGCAGAAGCCAAGGGGTTCCGGGAATTGAGATAAGGTTAGAAACAGGAGGCCCTGCCAGCTGAGACAAATGGCGTGGGATTGTAGGGAAAGAGCCCAAAGGCTTCTGGAAGTAGACAGTTTTCTGAAGAACACTGATAGAAGACACACACTAAAGGCTAGAAGATGCCCGGCATGGTACTCTAACGAAAAGTGGGCTCCCTATCCTGTTCGCTTGGCGTCATTGTGAAGCCCCTGCACTTGAGGCTCTTTGAGTAGTTTCCAAAGTTTCAGTCCACAGGAGCTCCCCTGGCCCAGCGTTGAGATGAGCTAATATTATTTCTCCCAATTAACTTTTCTTTCATTGTTGTTGCCTAATTACAGTAACCTAAAGGTGGTAGGGGACTTACAGTGTTCTGTAAGCAGTTTCTTTCACCTGAATTTCTATGGATTTCATATGTCAATTACCAGGCTATGAACTCTGAAAGTAGGAAACCATCCGACTTGTTCCCCCTTACAATCCCAGTGCTTGGCATGCAATAAATGGTTACTAAATCAGTGAATGTTTGAATGAAGGTATTAGCTGTGAAAGAACATCACCAAGCCTTTAGACACAGCAGAAATGCCAACTTTGGCTCGAATTCTGGCCCATTATGTCCACATCGTCTTGTGCAGGCTGGGGGACAGACGCAGTAGTGTCTTCAGGAAGAATAACTGGCAGGAAATAAGTGCTCTGTCAAGATGGAGTTTGCACCATCAAAGACCTGAGAGCCAATAGGTTTCAGGTCATTCAGGAGGCCCACCACCATCATATTAGTCCAGGAAGATTCATTTCAGTCCTTCTTGGCCAAGATGAGGCTCTTAATATGCACTTGTCCTGCTTAAGATTGATTGGCCTTGGAGTTGGGTGGGGCCCACTGGTGAGAGTCACTGGGGGTATGCTTTTTGGGGTGGAGAAGGCTACCTGATGTTCTGAGATAGTTAGAATGACTCTCCTAGGCTGCTGTATGCTTTCTATGAGCTGTAGATCTAGATTCTTGTGGGTTTGGTTGCTCTTTCCTGTGTACATCTGCAAACACTTGTAGATAGGAGATTTGATTCTCTTCTGTGGCTCTCATTTTTTCAGTTGCCTCCATCCCTCGCAGTGACCAGGATGGAGAATCAGCTCCAAATTATGTCACATAAAGAATAGACCCAGGACTTAGGGTTCAGGGAAGATGAACACGGTCTTTAGGTATTTAGGTTAAATTTTCTCTGTGCCATTCCTGAAGAGAAATCTCTACCTATATGTGGAAACTGTAGGGAAACATTTTTCTGTCAACTCATCAAAAGAAACAACTGAGAATAGATAAACGTTGACCCAGATACCATGAGCTCTCAATGAAGTAAGTGTTTAGTCACATTGTCTGTTTACAGATATTCCGTTACTTATGGCCGGTTGATGATGATGATGATGATGATTATTATTATTATTTTTGAGACGGAGTTTCGCTCTTGATACCCAGGCTGAAGTGCAATGGCGCGGTCTCGGCTCACCGCAACCTCCGCCTCCTGGGTTCAGGCAATTCTCCTGCCTCAGCCTCCTGAGTAGCTGGGATTACAGGCACGCGCCACCATGGCCAGCTAATTTTTTGTAGTTTTAGTAGAGACGGGGTTTCACCATGTTGACCAGGATGGTCTCGATCTCTTGACCTCGTGATCCACCCGCCTCGGCCTCCCAAAGTGCTGGGATTATAGGCTTGAGCCACCACACCCGGCCCGGTTGATTATTATTAACACATTTTTTAAAATCACAAAATCTGAGAGTTGATTACTGCAAAAAATTTCCAATCACTCACAGGAAAGAGGTCCTAAGGACTTAGGAATTAAGACTCTAGCACCGACCCTGTCAGCTCGGGCCCGTGTGGATGACGCAGGGCACACAGGACACCTGTGCTGTGGCCTCCCTCGGGGTCATAAGAAAATCACCATGGTTTTCCATTCTTCAGGTATCTGCAGTGTGGGATCCAAGAGGACAGAGAACAGGTGATGGCAGCCCAAAGACTGGAGTCCATGGGGAGGAAACTCAGCAAGCCTGCCCGCCCAGGATGCCTGGCCAAACCTGGACTGGCTGCCCGCACCCTGCTGGCAGCAGAACCATCCCTAGCTGTCCTTGTGTCCCTGGTGTGCTCTGCCCTGAAACTCCTCCCTGTAATTTTCTGCACTTTCCTGGAACCATTTTAAAAAGCAGCCTTACAGTGCAGAGGCTAAGTGCATGATTTGTGGAGGCCGGTAGGCCTAGCTCTAATTTCCACTCAGTTACTTACTAGCTGTGTGGCCTAGAAAACATATATTTGCTCTTTTTTGGTAGTTCTGTGGATTCGATTTATGCTTTTTAAAATTTTGCTAGGGTGATCAGTTTTCATTTCCACCTTTTATCAAATAATTATTTGAGTAGTCTTGCTTAATCCACGTTCATGTTCCTCTTCTAAATGGGAAATCAAAAGTGATGACAAAGCGAGTAGCTTCCAGAGTCACCTCAGAGGAGTGCAAAGCAGGGAGGCCAGCTTGCTCCCTACTGCGCCTTAGCCTTAATTAGCCCTTCTGTGATCCAAAGCTTATTCCCTGGACATCTCTGATTCTAAACTTAGGCCCTGTGAAAGATAGAAATTTCCATGTTAAAAGCCCTTATTCTGTTAATGTCAAAATAAATGATTCAGTATGGGGCTCACAAGAAGAGAGTAAATCAGAGCTACCTGAGGAGTTGATGTTGTGTTCATGGTGTGATCAGGACTCTGTGAAAAGACACACACACAGTTTACTCATGAGCGCTTTCTACTTAGCCTTGGGAATATTGTACTGTGCAATTTCAATCCTTCCTCATCAAGGAGATGATTTTTTAATCTACATGATTGAGAGAACCATCTGTTCTATTCAGCCCCAGTTTCTCTTCTTCAGGTTCTGCCAGTCCTCTCTGTATCCACGCGTGTTTGCTCCATGTTGTCTGGGCAGGTTTTTCAAGGTCCTAGTTTCTCTTTTGTCAACTGGAGTGTTCCACCTCTTGAAAAGACGCTGGAAATGGTATAAAGAGATAATAATTATCTAATGATCTAATCTATCACCTGTATGACAATTCTGATAATTGACCCAATAGTGGTTTTTAATAGCATTTTTTTTTTCCCTCTTGGATCAAGTGGTAGAGGATACAGTCTACAGTAATTTAATTGTTAGGTCTTTTTAGTCTCCTTTAATCTGAAGCATTTCCACAAGTTTTAGGTTTTAATATACCAATGAGACAGATATATCTAGGTATATATAAATCACACGTGGCATATACCTATATATACACCTATATATATATAGGTATACATATAGGTCTGTATGCATATGTGTATATAGATAGATAGATATATACCTATATATAGGTATATATCTATTTATAGCAAAAGTATCTGAGACAGGTCTCAATCAATTTAGAAGTTCATTTTGCCAAGGTTAAGGACATACCCATGACAGCCTCAGGAAGTCCTGCGAACATGTGCCTAAGACAGTCAGGCTTTTACACACCCTACACTTGAGTCACCAGGCTCACCTCCTTATTTTCTAAGCGTACTTACGCTTCTGCCCTTGTATGATACTGATAAGCCTCTTCCTTTAATAGGAAATACCCTGCCCTCCTGTCCCTCTATTGCTAGTCTACTTATTTTTCAAGGACGACCTCCTAATTGCATTTAATTTCACTTTACTCTTCTTGAACACTTATTATCTATATTTCAGCTTATCTTTTATTAAATCTACTGTTTACAAATCAGTCTCATTCCCCAGCTTCAACCTCCTTGAAAGCAGATACTGTATCGTATTCATCTTTATTCCTTCATAGTACCTACCATAGGGTCTGATACATGACATAGTTCATGCACTGACTATGCTAAAGGCAATCATCTTTTTTATGCAGCCAGATACAATGTTCTCATTGACCCTGAGAACTGTCTTATTTCGTGCTTAGCTACGGTTTGCCAACAAAAAAGCAATATGAAGATAAGCAAGTCATGGAGAAGTTATAAAGGTCACAAATTTACAAATCTCACTATCCTTTGTACATATCCTATACTTCTTGACTTCTTTCTGAATTAGAAAATGGCAGTCCTACCCCATCTTCTCTTTGTCATGAGTCTGTGCTCATGAAGTTCCCTTGTGACTATGCAGTTAGATGACTTCAATGATCACAGCAGAAAAAAAATTTTGTCTATGTGCTTATTTTTGAGAGAACTTAGAAAGATGAGATTTGTGGAAAGTATCCGAAGCAAAGCCAGTCTTGGGGCAGGAGAGAGAACTCAAAGAAATTTGGAGCTGTGGGACTTAAAAAAGAAATGATACATGGAGCAGTTCTGGATTTGGGAAGGAGCCTAGGCCTTCTAGTAGATGAGCTCATATTGGCACCCTTAATGCATACTCTCCTTGCTCTGCAGCCTCAGGAAGGCCCAGGCCAGACCAGGTGGTCCGGCAGGACCATTGTCAAAGTATTGCAATCTAGTCATGAACGACACAATGGTACGGCCTTATCCAAGGACCTAGAGAGGCAACCCCATTCCTTTTGCTGACATCAGTTTCTAGAGCACCAAGAGCAGGGCAAGTCAGGACCATATGCCGGCCTGAGCTGGAAGACCAAAAAGCGGTGATTTTCAAAACCGTTTGCATGTGTTGCATGCTCTGAGAAACTCTTCAGTCTCCACACGTTTCCTTTTGGTTCCTGCTGTACTTTCCCCACTTTCATGACATAAAAGCAAATAGTCCCATTACCTCGTAAACACACAATAGCTAATTTTTCTCAGGTGTTTCAGTGTCTATACCTTCCTACTTGAGAACTCTTCCTTATCTCTAAGGCACACTGTAAGAGCAGAGCAGGGAGGAGGTGTGGTGAGGAAGCTGCTCACCTTTCCTCCCCTCCCCTTCTCTGACCTCCACCCCTATCTCAGATCTGGATTGGGCTTCAAGTCTGGAGAATATAGCTTCCTTAGAAGATTTCCAGCTGTGTGCCAGTCTGGGGCAGATCCTGACTCTCTAAGTCATACCTAGAGACGGAGTGGTCTGGCTGGGCTCCATGGCCTTCTACATCCTTCGTGGCATCTGTAAAGCAGCAGGTTCGGGGGAGGCTTCTAGATAAACGGGTCTGAGGGAGAGCACATAAAAAATGCCGGACTTTGAGGGCTGTGGCAGGTGCCCAGAAATGATGAGAAGACCTCTGCCCTGGCAGAGGTCTTGGGCTTGGATAAAAAGCCTGCAGATAATGAAAAAGAAATAATAATGCTTCAAGGGAAATGGTGCATATCACAGAAATGAGCAGTAGGTGCCAGCAAAATGCCCCAGAAGGCCTGGACAGGATTAGCTATACCTCAGCAGACAGCAGTCCAGGATGTCCCAAGATGATACTGGACCACCCAAGCACCAAGGATACCAGCCAGGAAACTCACTGCTCACAGGCCTGGCTCTGTTGCCTTCAGGAAAGTAGTAAGTACCTTCTGTGCCTCCTCCTCTCCTCCCAGCCTGTGCCTTCCTCCTCGACTTCCACCTGCCGTCTTCAGAAGGAAAACAGAGAGTCATCTTATGAAAGGAAATAAAACAACTATTTGAGGAGTTTAAATTTAGAATTCATTGAATATGTATCCAAAAGAGGTTGAATTAGGAAAGAAGAAACCACTTAGAATTAGCCAAGTCTGAGATATATTTAATTAGCATAATGTTTTAAGTATATGAATTTAATCGGCATACATTTTCTTATGACATCAGCAAGGGTGAGAACTAAAGCATAAGTGTGGTTGGCTGTAGACAAAAATGAAAGTTTATTTGTTTTGCACTTCTGCACTGCGGTATGTAAGCTTTACTCTCTCTTTCACATATGGCTGACATTAAGACTATCTTTGTATTATATCCCATATCAGACCGTAGACATTTACAAAACAAGTATTTATTAGCTTAGAGTTTTTATCTTGAGTGAGAGTCACATTATCATCACCGTGTTCTTTGCCCCTCGGTGACCTGGATGGTGGGTGTTCCCACGAAGCCCAGCTTGATGCAGCACTCATGTCTTTTTATCATTCCCAAAAGAAGCTTCCAGAGAGCAACAATCCTCCACAGAGCATTATTGACTAACCAGGCAAACTTCAGTCTATTAAATTATTTGGTAGGGTGTAAACACAAAGTAATTTTATTATCAGCCAATAACTTATTTGTTAACTTACTTTGTTGAGTCTTTTAAAATTTTCCACTACCAGATACAATCTCAAGCAAACCTTGTAAGACTTCCAATCACTTTCAGGTATTAATTAAGTAGTCTTTTCTTCAGATAGGAAAGAAAGGAAGAAAGAGAGAGAGAAACAGAACGAAAGAGAGAAAGAAGAAGGAGGGAGGAAGAGAAAGAGAAAGCAAGCAAGCAAAATGCAAATCTGGTTATTTTTAAAGGGTGACTTCTTCATAGGACAGCCTCTTTCTTGCCCCTCTCTCAGCACAGGGCTGATTTTGCTTGGAAGCCTGCAGCAGAGAAAGAAGAGATGCTGTTAGTTTTCTCTCTCTTTTTGCTTCACTTCCTCCCAACTCATTAGCTGCTATTTTGGGTCTCCAAAGAAGGAGTAGGGCGGGACAAGAGGGTTAACAGTGAAGGGCAAAGTCTTCTTTAAGAAGGCAGCTACAGTGGAGTTGGTGCCCCTTGAATGAGTGCCCTGTCACCTGCTCCCTGTCTAGCAACCCTTCTTCAGAGACTTACCCACGTAAGTATCCACCTGCTGTTCCCTGATGCTATGGTGCCTCTGGCCGCCTACTTATAATGCCCCTATTGCTCCTGGGCCTTCCTCATACAATTCTTTTTGTGGGAGTCACCTCACTCTCCCAGGAATCCTCTGAGTAGCGTCACCTTCATTTGACCAGCCTGGGAAGCATGGCAAAACCTCATCTCTACAAAAAATACAGAAAAATTAGCCAGTTGTGGTGTCATTCACCTGTGGTCCCCGCTACTCAGGAGGCTGAGGTAGGAGAATCACTTGAGCCTGGGAGGTCAAGGCTGCAGTGAGCTCTGATCACACCACTGCACTCCTACCTGGGTGACAGAAAGATACGCTGTCTCAATAAATAAATAAATGAATAAATAATAAATAAATAAATTTGTGTGCACAGGTGATTCTTGACACACCTCTAGCCAGTTGCAGACCATCAGATGCTTACAGATATGAGCCAGCTACCAGACCGGGTCCCTCTAAACTTCGGTGAACCTGAGCAGAAATTTTTCATGGATTTTCCAAGCCCCTCTCTTGGTTTGTTTAGAGAAAGACAGAAGAAAATACACAGTACACTACAAACTTTATTTGAGAAAATTCCTTGTTATACATATTTCTCATTAATGAATGAATTCTTGCCATTGTCTAATAAAGCCCAGATGGGCAAGGTGGACCAGTTTTACAATCTTTGAATATGTCCTGAACAAATGGTCTAGCCCTTATTTTTCCAGGTCTTGGGGGAAGCCCTGCAGAAACCCCCCAAGGCTTGCAAGGCCTGGAAAAATAAGTGCTAGACCATTTGTTCAGATTATTTTTATTTTAT
>NW_022437059.1:1716815-1946046 GCF_009761245.1 Sapajus apella | reverse complement strand
TATATATTTTATATTTTTTGATTATTTATTTACCATTTGTTCAGATTATTTTTATTTTTATTTCATGATTATTATTTTTTGAGTCTCTCTGTGTCGCCAGGCTGGAGTGCAACGGTGTGATCTCGGCTCACTGCAACCCCTGCCTCCCGGGTTCAAGGGATTCTCCTGCCTCAGCCTCCTGAGTAGCTGAGACTACAGGAGTGCGCTACCACGCCCGGCTAGTTTTTGTGTTTTTAGTAGAGACAGGGTTTCACCGTATTGGCCAAGATGGTCTTGATCTGATCTGCCTACCTTAGCCTCCCAAAGTGCTGGGATTACAGGCATGAGCCACCACACCCAGCCGAGACCATTATTTATAATGGTTAATTTTTAATATTATAGTTAATTATTAAGTATTGATTGACCAAATATTAAAGATAGATACTGTACTAATAGTTGCAAGAACACAACAGGACTATGAATAAACAACTATCCCAAGTTTCTTACATTTGTATTGTAGCAATCAAAAGTACTGCCTTTTCGTATGGTGCTTGTGGGTTAAAGACTGTGTTTAAACCAACTCAGAGTCTTGTTCTTCTCTTTCCCAGAGCCTAGGACAGTGCTTGGTTCACAAGAGATAATCGGTAAATATTTGTGGTTCAATTAGTAATATTCAAAGAAAATTGCATTAGCAGCTTTGAGAGCACTGATATAAGTGGTGACAGAGGGCAGTCCCAGTCTGCTCTTCCTTTCCCCACTTCCCACATGCTTTTAGCCATCTCCTATATCCCTATTATCTCTTTAGTCCATTGCCAACCTGTTTTCAAGAATAGGTCATGTACACCAGTTAATAAAACAGGAGTGAGGAGCTGAAAATAGAAAACCATACCTTTCCCCCACCCCCAAGACCACATGTGCCAGAAATGATGTGGACACACAGAGAGGACTGGCAGACCCTAAAGAAGAGAAATCGGGGTGGTGGGGAGCTGGGCAGAACAGAGAGTTCTCTTAATTTCACAGATGAAGGAAAACCATCATCTCCTTGGTAAGGAAGGATTGGAATTTCACAGTACAATATTCTCAAGGCTAAGTCAGGTGTGCTCATGAGAACGCTGTTCATGTGACTCCTTATGAAACTCCAATTTTGCGCTGGTTCTCCATGCCGGGGCAACAAAGTGCAGTGATGTCTAGTAACCCTCATGACACTTCCCAATCTAGGTCAGCTCCTGGGACAGCTCCTCTTTCCTCACAGGTCCTATACTGAACCATTTATTCTGACATTATGAGAATGTGGGCTTTTAACATGAGTATGTGTCCACTGATCCTACTTTAGGGCACACAGGTGCCTAGGCAAGGCTAAGTAGCCTTTGGATGCGAGCTGACCTCCTCTCAGGGTGCTTCTCTGAGGTGTGACCCTGTAAGCTATTTGCTTTCCTGTCACTTATGATTTCCCATTTAAAAGAGGAACACGAATGTGGATTAAGCAAGATTAAATTAATTATTCAGTTTTTAAAAGGAAGAAATAAAAACTGATTATCCTAGCCAAAAAATAAAAAGTTTACACCTAGTCAACAAAACTATCAAGAAAGAACCAATATGTCTTGTTCAAGGGCCCACAGCTGGTAACTGACCAAGTGGGAATTGGAGCCAAGTCTGCCTGTATCCAAAGCCCACACTCTTAGCCTCTGCACTGTAAGGCTGCTTTTTAAAGATGGTTCCAGGAAAGTCCAGAAAAGCACAGGGAGAAATTCCAGGGCAGAGCACACCAGGGACACAAGGACAGCTAGGGATGGTTCTGCTGCCAGCAGGGTGTGGGGATGCGGGCAGCCAGTCCGGGTTTGACCAGGGCACCCTGGGCGGGCAGCCTCGCTGAGTTTCCTCCCCGTGGACTCCAGTCTTTGGGCTGCCATCACCTGTTCTCTGTCCTCTTGGATCCCACACTGCAGATACCTGAAGAATGGAAAACCACTGTGATTTTCTTATGACCCCGAGGGAGGCCACAGCGCAGGCGTCCTGTGTGCCTTGCGGCATCCACAAGGATCCGAGCTGACAGGGTCGGTGCTGGAGTCTTAACTGCTAAGTCCTTAGGACCTCTTTCTTGTGAGTGATTGGAAATTTCTTTGCAATAAGCACCCTAAGATTTGGTGATATTAAAAAATATTAATAATAACAAACTGTAAGTAATGGATCTATTAACAGGCAATGTGACTAAACATCTACAGTTATAGAGAGCTCATGGTCTCTGGGGCAAACTATTTTGTCTTCTGTTGTTTTTGTTTTTCTCATAATCGCTTTAAAATTGTTTTCTTATATAGTCATTCCTTATCGTACATGGATACTCAGTTCCTGCCTATGTTAAAAATTTGCTCTCTTTATTTGGTTGAAAAAAATCTGCATATCAGTGGAGGGACCCTCAAAGTTCAAACCTGTGTCAACTGTAGTTTCCTTACGTAGGTGGTCTTCCCTCCTCAGAAATCCCACAGAACAATTTTATTTTAAATGCCTGAAGACTGTGCTTATGTTCCCTCAACCCCAAGTCCTGCATCTATTTATCATGTGACATAATGTTGAGCTTCCCCTCCATCTTGGTCACCGTCAGGGATGGAGAAGGGACACAGTGAGAGCAAGAAAAGGGAATCAAAGAGATTATTGACAGGTGTTTGCAGGTGTACACAGGAAAGAGCAACCCAACCCACCAGAACCCCATGCTCTAGATCAATTGCTTAAAAACATTGGCCTAGGAGAGGCCCAGTAATTCTGTAACCGTCTCAGAATGTCAGTCCCAGCCACCAGAAAACACAATGTTGACAAGGAATAGAGCCAAGAGATGGCATTTCCGGTGAGTCTAAAGACTCGGTGATGTTCTGTCTCATAATGCGATCATTAACGCATTCATTTGTTGAGTCAGCAATCATTTATTGCATACTAAGCACTTGATGTATACGGTGAAGCAATTTGGATGCTTTTCTACTCTCACGGAGCCCATTAATAATTGACATACACTACTGCTTATCCAAGGGGTTTCACCTTGATGCCAAACCAGGGGGACACGAAGTCTGCCCTTCATGAAAGGGCCTCTCACAGTGTCTTCCAGCTTCTGCTGTGTGTCATATATTGGCGTCCTCCAGACAGGTATCTGTTTCCGCACAGCTTTGGGCTTCCCCAACCTGTGGCTTCATTCCAGCTCCCTCTTCTGGGCAGTCCTCTTCTTGATGACTTCTTCTCAATTCCCTAAACTCCTCAGCATCTGAAACTTCCTCCTTCACTCTCTTCCCATACCATAGCTTGTGCCTGCTCATCGCCCAGAGCAGGTTCTCTGAAACCTCAAGCACGTCTCTCCAAATCTCTGAACAACTTCCCATATCGTGAATTTTCTAACACTCTCCTTTTCCCCAGCACTTCCTCACTGAGGTTCCCTTTCCCAGAACTTATTTCTGTTTTCACTTGTCATCAGCCTACGTCCTGATCTTCTCTAGCCTCATCTACCCCTTGGGTGGGTCCCTCAGCTTGAACTCTGTGGCTTTATGAGCCTTTCACACCAGCCTTCTGACTGCAGCCTGAGAAGATCCCACAACTGGGCATGTGGATGCTGCTTACAAATGGAAGTTTTTCTACCCGATGCTGGAAATAGATAGTTTACTTGTCTTCTTTTAGTGGTTATTTCAGACCTTTACCACTTTTTAGAAGCTCCCAGCCAATACAGCCTCCTTGCTCACGTTAAGTAACTTTTATCCCCCGAACACAGTCGCTTTCAGGTAGGTTCTTCTGCCTTCTATTTAAGTCCTCCTCTGCTCTCACTGGTGCAGTGGTCTTTTAATGGGTCTTCATGATCCATTACTGGTCTTCTCCATTCCAATTCCTCTTCAGTGCAGCAGCCAAAATACACACCTCTTATGTGTAACACCCTCCCGTGGCTTCCTGTGTCCTATGGGATAATATCCTTCCTGGCTGAAAAGCTTCCTTTTCCTTTCTTCATGTTCTCTCACCCGTTAATAAAATACTATATTGGGGGAAAAGTTTTCTTTTTCTTCCCCATCTTCCTTCATTCAATTTTCCACATGGAATGGGGAAAAATATATTTCTGAATCATGAAGACTGTTTTGGCTAATGGGTTTGTCCGCCCTTAGGCCACACAAAGTCTTTTCTTTGCCGAGTGTAAACTCAGTCGTGCACATCTGGCTCCTAAAGAAAGAAGGTGCTATAATCCCAGCACTTTGGGAGGCCGAGGTGGGTGGATCACGAGGTCAAGAGATCGAGACCATCCTGGTCAACATGGTGAAACCCCGTCTCTACTAAAACTACAAAAATTAGCTGGGCATAGTGGTGCAGCCTGTAATCCCAGCTACTCGGGAAGCTGAGGCAGAAGAACTGCTTGAACCCAGAAGGTGGAGATTGTGGTGAGCTGAGATCACGCCATTGCACTCCAGCCTGGGTAACAAGAGTGAAATTCTGTCCCCCCCCCAAAAAAAAGAAATAAGAAAGAAAGAAAAGAAAAGAAAAGAAAAGAAAGAAAGAAGAAAGAAGGAAGGAAAGAAAAAAGAAAATAAAGAAAGAAAGAAAGAAAGAAAGAAAGAAAGAAAGAAAGAAAGGAGAAAGAAAGAAAGAAAGAAAATGCATAGCATCTTGGATCCCAGTGGCAGTCCAATATAGCTTCATCAACAGTAAAGCTGATATTTCTGTACCTGTTACTGTGTCATTTCAGAATCTAGAGAGGGAAGGATGTGAATAGTTGGCATTTACAAACCCATTCATAATAGACACTCTCTTATCTGGCTCTTGTTGCCACTTGCGTATCATCTAGTGTCTTTACTTTTCAACATCAATAACCCCTGGTCCCTGATCACCAAGCAGGCTGTGATCCAGTCATTCCAGACGACCTGTGGTTCCTTAAATAAGCAATGCTGTTTCACTCGTCTGCATATGCATAGCAAAATCTTTTCCTATTTTGATTCTCCACATAACTCATCCTAAACTCCTGCTCAAGTATCATCATTGCTGTGGAGTCTTCACTGATTGGCTCCAAACAGAGTAGCCGTTTCGCCCAAAGTTTTAATTCTTTTTATTTCTTCTTTTTTTTTTAAGAGATGGGATCTCACTCTGTCACTCAGGCTAAGTGCAGCGGCCTGATCATAGCTCACTACAGCCTCAGACTCCTGGGCTCAAGCAATCCTCCCACCTCAGCCTCCCGATGTGCTGGGATTACAGATATGAGCCACCTCAACTGGCTTCCAAAGTTCCTTACACTTTTCTCTCTTAACAGCAGTTTCCACATGCTATTGCAATTACTAGACCGTATACTTTTACAGCACAAAACTATCCCTTGTTCCTTCATGTACTGAATCCACCCATCACATTGCCTGGCATTCATGAGTGCTTAAAAACTTTTCATTGAATACAATATTAAGTAAACAAAGAAACGCAGGATTAAAAATGAATGCCAACAATGAAACAAGCCTTCTGCTGAGTGACCTGAATACTACAAAGAAGCAAAGATGTCTCGCTGTAGAGGAACGATGACTCTGCTTGGAATGCAGGAATTATGTTAGCATATGAAACTGATTGCTTGATGGCGTAGAATAGCTCATGAAGCATAGGAGTGCTTAATAATAAAGCAAGGCAGAGGGGCCTGAGAGGGTCTTCCTGCTCAATCTCTGTCCATCATACCTGAGACCTACAGGCAACCTGAGTTCAGTGATCATAATGTCCCTCACCTCAGGGATATATTTCCACCCAGCTTCCTAAGATGGGTATACACCAGCACAAGCTGAGAAGAAGAACAGATCTGTGTCTTGGGCCCCCTGCTTAGCACTGAGAAAGCTGGTTTGAAGCCAATAAAGCTGGGCCCAAATGCAGAAATTGGCACCTTGACACTGCATTATGGTTTATGGGATGTGCCTCCAAGGGCAACTCTGCACTTATCCTATGGCCTCTGGCTTCCATATTTTCTAGGCACTTCCTTCTGGAGTAAAGGAATCAAAACTGGCCTACTTCCCCTGCCAACCATCCTTGGAGACTAAGTACTGCCTTGTCTTCTACTGAGAGATGACCGTATTTTCAGCACCTGCCTTTCCTTATGGTAGGCCTTTCCTTTGTTTACCTAGCAAAGGGGCTGAAGCAGAGATGGCTGGAGCTGGACTTACAGCAGAACCAAGTCATGATAGCCTGCTTTTGTTTCATTGTCAGCATCTTTCTGCCAGTTCTGGCCACCTCCTTTCCTCTGGAACGTGCTGATTTCAGCAAGTCCAGCTCTGTCAGTTCTGTCCCCGTGAGTCTGTTGGTTTCTGGTCATCTTATAATACTTTGACTGCACTCAGGACCTGTCTTTGTCCCTCCTCTTAACATACTTGCAGCCAAAACTAAATATTGCTGCTTGGGGGCCTCCTTCTAGCCTTAGATTTCAGCTCATCGTCTTCAGCTGCATTGGTCATGGCTCTTCTATTCTCTTTGATTCTCAGTGAGTATCTCTGCACCTGTTGGTTTAGGCTTCAGAATTTTCTAGAACTTTGATTAGGAGAACTGTCTCCCTGCCAACCTGGAACAGATTCAGATGTTTTTCAAGGATGAGCTTCTCCCTCCTTTCTACATCTGGTAACTATTCTAATCCTTAAAAAGCCACTGAACCCATGCCCATTTGTAATTCAGGTTATCAGGTTTTTTTCTATTTTATTATGTTTGTAATGACAGATTTATGATAGTTTATCCATTTCTCTTTTTACATAAGTTTTCCTAAATGTACTATTAGAAGACCAATGAATGGGCACTGGGTAGAAGCAAGTAGAGCCAGGAAAGGAAGTAGAACTGCAAACACTATCGCGTTTCATTGATCGCGTTGTCTGTTTTCCTCTTAAAGATGTTTCATACAATGTTTTTCTAGTTTTCTTCAGTTTCTCATTGCTTAGAGTAATCTAGAGGTTAACCTAGTGAATCTGGTGATTGTGGAGCCAAAGAGACCTGGTTTTCCATCCTCCCTTTTTGATTTCTTAGCTGTCTGAATTTGTATATTATCATACCTCACTGAAATCTTGCTCTCTCATCTATGAAGTGAGGATAATATTACATTCCTCAGAGATTTGTGGGAGTATTTTTTTCTTACAAGATAACTAATATAAAGCATCTAACAATGCCTGGCAAATCCCTATCCTAATCAATCACCTCCACTTTTACGTCTTGATAATCTAGTGCATCACCGAAGCCCACGCAAGCCTCTCAATAGGACACTTTTGTGTTCAGTGTAAGGTACTGACCACGTCTTAAACATCATGCATCCCCCACAGCATCCACAGCGAGTCCTGCCCTTCATGGGTGTACTACTGGGCCTTCCAGGCTCATCTGCACTTCCACCTCCTTCCTGAAGCCTTTCTGGTCTATGCCTTTTGCAGTTACCCAACCTACTGCAGAGCTTCCAAGTCGCTTCCTGGCGATATCACTTTTGTACCTGCATATCAGGCTTGGAATGCTCACTTTCCTTCACAAGTACACATATTGGGGTGAGGTTAATACATTATTCCCATATGTGTAATATAACCTTAAGTTTTAGACAGCTGAAAAGAAGGCCTCACTGAGTCTGAGAGTGGCCACATTCTGAAGATTAAGGGAAGGAGGCTAATGAGAAGTTATTTGGAAACCAAGAAAAAAAACTATTGCAGGATAAACCACTGAACTACTTGAATCTGCCTGAAAAGCTGTGGGCCAGAGGTCCAAAGATATTTGCTCCTTTTGAAAACTCCTATAAGATGGGGGTGGTAGGTGAGTTTTGCAGCTGAAAACACTTAGACCTCAGGGATTCCTGGAGGTTATAGGGCTCGGG
This sequence comes from Sapajus apella, assembly GCF_009761245.1. Classification (NCBI taxonomy): domain Eukaryota; kingdom Metazoa; phylum Chordata; class Mammalia; order Primates; family Cebidae; genus Sapajus; species Sapajus apella. The sequence goes on along the minus strand of NW_022437059.1, from coordinate 1,938,260 downwards.
ACTCTCTACAGCATTAGGAGGGAACTTATGGAGAGAGGAGTCCAAACATGGGGGAAGAAACCCCCATGTTTTAAAGGTAGGCTGGCATTGGAATCTGGAGGTTTGGAACTACATGTAGAGCTACTTTCTGAGCTGTTCATCTAAATCAGCTAAAAGAGCCTGCAAGCTGATAATGATGTTTACTTTTTAAATGGTAGGAAAAAAACAGAAAAAAAAAAACAATCTTTTATGCCACATGAAAATGACAAGAAATTTAAATTTCAGTGACTAATAACTAAAGGTTTATTGGGACATAGCCATACTCATTTGCGTACATATATGTGGCTGTTCTCATGCTACAGTGGCAGAGCTGAGTGGTTGCAACAGAGACTGTATGGCCTACAAAGCCGAAAATATTACTGTCTGGCCCTTTACAGTAAGAGTTTGCTTATTGGTCTAAATGCTGTGCCAATGCACACAGGTGAATCCTGCGCCTTTCCCCTGCCTTTGGCACTGCCCGCCATGGCATCTTTACCTTCCTTGACCAGTGCATCTTCCCAGTGGCCTCCAGCACTCTTTTCTGTTAAGCCAAGAGCCTGCCTCACCACACTTTTACCTCAGGCAGTAATAATCATTCAATCTAATTGACTGTAATAGAAAACCAATCTCTCCACCATCACGTGTGAAGGAAACAGGCTGAACCAGTTAGCTGTGGTAGAATTGGTCTCTGTGGTTCCCAGCCAGTGTCCCTGCGTCCTTGGAGTCTGGTCATCCCAGGAGAAGAAGGTCCCAACAGGACTGACCTTGGAGGCTCTGCGTCAACCACTCTGTCTCACATGGCTCTGTGAAGGCCTTCTAGAGGTCGTGTTCTTTGAATACAGCCTTGGAAATTGACCTCACTCATTTCCTTCTTTCTTCCCCAGCCATTTGCATCAGACCTGGATTCCTAGGTAAGATTTTTTGGGATTTCTGAGAGGGAGGCCTCCAAGCTCAGGAGAGGGGAAAATTTGAAGCTTCTTGAGCCACAGAGAAAGACTGGTTCAAAACAGGCCCAGCAGACTTCCTTTCTGGCTTCCTGTCTCACCCATTCAGTCTCGTGTGGGCAGATTGCCACCTCCAGAATTTAGAAGGGTTTTGGGTGGTTTACCCTGACAGGACACCTCTCCCCATTTGGTTTCTGTGGTCACTCAGCCAGCATCCCAGTAATAACTAGGTTCATTTTAGGTCTAGAATGCACTTCACCGCCTTATGAGCATACCTGAAAAATGAGCTTCCTTTTGGTTTCTTCTCGTTGGTTTCCAGCATACCCGGGTCTCCCTGCCAGGCTTAACGGTATTTTTGAATTGAAATGCATTGTTGCTTGTAGCACATAGCTTGGCCGGCAGCGTAGAGGCTGGATTTCCTGCTCAGGGAGAGGAGATGGAGGCTGGTTGCGGATTATCAGTTTCTTGTACATTAATCCCCCTAGTCTCCCCTTCTGCTTGATCGTATAGACTTTACCAGAGAGGGACAGCTACAAACATTGCTATTGGTGTGGAGAATCCTATACCCTGATGGATGCAACTTGGTTCCTTAAGAAATGCTGCTCCCGGGTTCTCATCTTGACATTCAGATTATTCTTTTCTCTTGTTTATCGATGTTCCCTGAGTTCACTAAAAAAAAGCCAGAAACGTAGTATGCACCTAACAAATTGTTTGCTGTCTGAGAGGCTCTTTTCTGGTCTCCCTCTCCAGCCATCTCTACCCTCCTTGCATGTCTTGGTGGGAGGAAGAGAGTTTCTGTTAGTTTTTCCTTTTTTTTTTCTTTTTCATTTCTTTCTTTCTTTTTGAGATGGAGTCTTGCTCTGTTGCTCAAGCTGGGTTCAAGCGATTTCTGACTAATTTTTGTATTTTTTTTTTTTTCATAGAGACAGGATTTCACCATGTCTTTATGTTTCCAGGCTGGTCTCGAACTCCTGACCTCAAGTGATCCACTCGCCTTGGCCTCCCAAAGTGCTGGGATTACAGGCATGAGCCACCACGCCCCATCTCTGTTAGTCTTTTCTATTTCCAGAGTTCTAGTCATGAAACTGAACCAAGTCCTAGATTTCTCACAACTTATCTGGAAGCTCTATGGATCCTCTCTTCTGCTTCTAGTCCCTAGAATTAGACTATACTCTTGGGGCTCTCAGACTCTGACTCTTCCCTTTTCCAGTGCTCTGTATTTCTTCTGAGCTGGGCGCTTGAACAAGGAACAATTTCATAGGAAGCAGCAAGGATGGGCATGATGGGCCACTGATAGTGAGAGAGAGTTAAGTTGTTCAGCGTAAATTATAGACACTCTGCCTCAATCTGGCTGCCATGGAGAGACACAGAGTCATGAAGGAGAAAAACACAACAGATATTCTCTTTACACCTCTGTTCTGGCCTGGGGCTTCCACTTTTGGGCAGTGTAGTCATAGGGCCACCACTTTGATCATAAAATCTACCCCATTATTTCACAGATGAGGAAAATTGATGGAGTACATGTCTCCAGACCCTCTGAGCTCCTCTCAGGTCTCTAGCTAACAACCTGTCTCTTTGCAGAGTCTCCATCTAGAGTGTGGCTGGTGGGGGGCCCCCACCGCTGTGAAGGGTGGGTGGAGGTGGAACAGAAAGGCCAGTGGGGTGCTGTGTGTGATGATGGCTGGGACAAAAAAGAGGTGGCTGTGTTGTGCCGGCAGCTGGGCTGTGGAGATGCCAATGGAACCCCCAGCGGTTATTTATATGAGCCACCAGCAGATAAAAAACAAGAGGTCCTCATCCAAGAGATCAGGGGCACAGGAACAGAAGATACATTGGCTCAATGTGAGCAAGAAGCAGCTTATGATTGTTCACATGATGAGGATGCCGGGGCCTCGTGTGAGAGTGGGCATATGACGGGGCTCCGGGACCATTTGCCAGCTGCCATACCCATCGTGGCCACGCGCATTGGTCTTCATTCCCCACCATAGACTTTCACATGATGGCTAATTGGTACTTCGCCCCCGCATCTCATACTTTATCAGTTGTTAGTGCTGGAGATAAACAACATTCTCACTTAGAACTGCGACTCCAACTTGGTTGAGCAAATGCTTTTCATCTTAGTTTCAATCTATATGAGAACCTGTTTCACTTATTTACACTCATGCAACATGCACACCACTAAACATCTGTTGAATAGAGTATCCTGTATCTAAAGCTGGGCATGGAGTTATGGCGAAAGAAATGAGCTCACAAAGTATAATGTAAGCTTTTTACAAAAAAGTTTCAATTTTCCAGAAGTTTATTTTCTAGTCAGGTAGACAAGAGATACTCACAGGAAACTAACACAATCTAACAGAGAGGTGGATAGTCGAGAGAGAGACCCAGAGACAAATAGATCTGTGTTCCTTTAATTCTCTCCATATACTTGCTTTCTACGTATGAATAGTCTCTTCTCTTTTGTCCATTAGACAGTGATGTGACTGAGGAGCTAGTCCATGTCCCCTCTTTCTTTGTCTCCCCACAGAATTTGCTTCTACAAAAACAGTCACTGTTTGCCGTGATACTGAAGACTCAGTCCTATTTTTTAGAAAGACTGAGGGCTGGGAACATTAATCTGAGATATTTAGTTTCCAATGCCAACAATGAACCAAAAAGCGTTTGGTATTGAACATATCTTGTATGTTATGATTGTATTTATTTTTAAAAATCTACACAAGATCTCTTGTGAGGAAAAAACGACAAGTTGGACGTGAAAACAATTTGAAAAATTAAAATGCTACAGAAATGATAATGATTCAGCTTGGAATTTGGAAACTACATTTTCTTCATTGATTCACTCATTCATTCTTTCCTCAGGCATCTAGGAGGCAGTGTTAAGCACTTTAGCATGCCTTGCACTGAACACGAACTGAGAGATGTATCCATTGGCTCCCCTTTACTGAGAAGACCATGTTCTGGCAGGGAACAGACACATTCTCTTTCTTTCTCTCCAGACCCAGAAAGCTCTTTCTCCCCAGTCCCAGAGAATGTCAGGCTGGCTGACGGCCCTGGGCACTGCAAGGGACGCGTGGAAGTGAAGCACCAGGACCAGTGGTATAGCATGTGCCAGGCAGGCTGGAGCCTCCGGGCCGCAAAGGTGGTGTGCCGGCAGCTGGGATGTGGGAGGGCTGTACTGACACAGAAACGCTGCCACAAGCCTGCCCAGGGCCAAAGACCCATCTGGCTGAGCCACATGTCATGCTCAGGACGAGAAGCAACTCTTCAGGATTGCCTTTCTGGGCCTTGGGGGAGTAACAGCTGCAACCATGATGAAGACACATGGGTCGAGTGTGAAGGTAATGCCGGGGCGTCCAGGGGCTAGGTTTATTCATAGATTTAAGGAATCTCATTCAAACCGTATTTACAAAGAGCTACTCATGCACCAAAGGACCATTGCAAACTTCTTTAATTGCACAAACAATTCTTTTTTTAAAATGGAGATAACACTCGCCTTTGTATCTGACAATGCTTTAAATATTAAGTACTATATTAATATTAACTCTTAATTATTTTGAATTCTATATTGCACGAACAAGGTGCATCTTTCCATGTATCTGTTAAGTTCGTCAATTTTTAAAACTTACTAGAATGTCATTTATAAATGTTAGATTTATAAAATAGATGAGGAAGTGAAAAGATCCTTGTGAGGGAAACCAAACCTGATGGAGAGCTAGAGAAGGAGTTCTAATCACAGAAACACGTGTAGAGAGTTTCAAGTGTGCTGATGGGGTTTGGTGAGGATACAGGTAATCTTCTTGGCCAGGTACAGTGGCTCACGTCTATAATATCAGCACTTTGGGAAGCCGAGGTGGGGGGAGCACCTGAGCCCATGAGTTTGAGACTAGCCTGAGCAACATGTAGAAAACCCTATCTCCTAAAAAAAAAAATGCTGAGCTTGGTGGCATGCACCTGTAGTCCCAGCTACTCAGGAGGCTGAGGTGGGAAGATCACTGAGGCTCTCGAGGTCGAGGCTGCAGTGGGCAGTAACCACACCACTGCACTCCAGCCTGGGCAACAGAGTGAGACCATGTCTCAAAACAAACAAAAAATACAAAATGAAAAAAAATTAAAAATAAATGATTTTATTTTTTCTCCTCTCCCTTCCTCTCTCCAATCCCTGACTTACTCCCCCATCCTGCAGATGCCTTTGCCTTAAGACTAGTAGGAGGGGACAAGTTATGCTCTGGGCGACTGGAGGTGCTGCACAAGGGCGTATGGGGCTCTGTCTGTGACGATGGCTGGGGAGCAAAGGAGGACCAGGTGGTATGCCAGCAACTGGGCTGTGGGCAGTCCCTCTCTCCCTCCTTCAAAGACCGGAAAAGCCATGGCCCTGGGGTTGGCCGCATCTGGCTGGATGACGTTCGTTGCTCAGGAGAGGAGCAGTCCCTGGAGCAGTGCCAGCACAGATTTTGGGGATATCACGACTGCACCCACCAGGAAGATGTGGCTGTCATCTGCTCAGGTAAGTCCTACAGATGGAGTTCATGAGGCCTGGCAAGGAGGATGATAAAGGAAGAGGAAATGATGGGGGTGTCGTCTGGGGAAAAGGGAATTTCCATGAGCTCCATGAAGCTGCTCATAGTCATCACCTGCTCTGTAAGTACTTCCAGGCATATGGCGGGAAGTCCAGGCCGTGTGGCAGGTTTTATTCCTGGAGTCAGTGGGTAGAGGTAGGGCTGACACTATACAGGTGTTGAGTGTGAGAATCTACAGATATTGAATGTAAAAACAAGAGGTTTTCCTCTTTTTTGTGTAGCAGAGCAGTGTCCTATAATCCTAGACCTTTTATGACACTTAAAAAATGATGTTGCATCCTCTGATTGCCCCAATAAAAATCTTTGTTTTCCATCCCTATACAAAAATTATTTGAGCAACATCTTTATATTAAACATAAAGTGAGAGTTGGAGAAAATAAGCAACTCTTCAAAATCATTAAAATTGCTTTCAAATCATATAGCAGAACCATAACAGTCTCTACTCTCAACCCAAGGTTATTATCTTAGAAACAACCTTGAAACTCTAAGTTTAATCTGTGAAAGATGGTTCTACCTCATTCCTTTTGTCATCACCCCCAGATTTTAAATTAGTCTGTGACGGTGGGACTATGGTAGGGAGCTCTCTGAGAATGTCCGTGAGAGAGTCTCATCAGACAGATCACAATACCAGCCCTGAACTATAGACCTCTTCAGGAGATGGAAGGGAGAAGGAAAAAGCCCTGTCCCAATTTGGGTTAGAAAATGCAAGTGTAGCCCCTGGGTGGCCGACTCAAAAGAGCCACGGGCTTGAAGCCCAATTGTGTAATCAGCGTGGGGCTACTTGATTAAACCACTAATTTTGGAATTAGGTAAGAACTGATAGTTGACCGAGGAATGTGGGGAGCAGTTAGTGCCCAGAAAAGAATCAATTCAGCTGCGGGAGGCTAGGGTTTGAGCCCTGCTGCTGCTACTTTGAAGCTGTGTCATGTTCATCACCTAACTCCTCTGAACCTAGGTGTTTTCATGGGTGAAATGGAAAGACACTTGTCTGATTTACCTCAAAGACTTTGTGACTGTGTGAGAATAAGATATGTTAGCATCTGTCAGTACTGTTTGTGACTCACATGCAGCTAGATGAGTAAGTCCCTGGGATACTGCACTTGGTTCTGGCCTGGCTCACACCGGTGTGGGACCTGTGCACAGCTTAGCTCTTTTTCCTATGTTGGGATCCAGTCTTCTTCTTTAGCTGATGTGAGTTTCAATTGAATAATTCCTTCCTGGCCTACACCTATCCTTACTGCATTTTCCTCTTCTCTTTCCAGAATAGTATCCTGGCGTTCTCCATGCATGACCTGGCCCCAGTGGCCCTGCCTGCTCCCTGCTTGTTCTCCTGGGCTCTGATTATCCTTGTCCTCATGCTGGGCCTCAGGCTTGAGCCACTACCCCCTCATCTGCTCAGGAGTCTGAACACTGGGCTTATGCCTTGCTCTCAGGGCAGACATTCCCCATTGCTGCCTGTGGATGTGAGCTGTTGAGTTACTCTTGCTGGGGAAGATGAGCTTCCAGGCATCCTGTGCTCACCCTGACCCTTTGGCATTGGTTCTGGCCTCTCCTGCCTCTTCCCAAGCTGCCTGGAATCCTCAGGCCTGTCACTTTGACCAGAAGTACAGATCATTACTGAGGCAAGGTCTGTGTCTGCAAACAACAAGTAAGGAACGAAACAATGAAAGGAACATTTGAAAGGAAATGTGGGTAGACAGTTTCCTGAAACTTGGGGGAAAGCTTAGAATCATTCTGATTGAACTTCTTTTTTTTTTCTCAAGCTTAAGGTGACCACAACAGCAACACCGCACTGTTCTGCTGTTTCTTCATGTAGGTAGACTATTCTTTCAGGAGCAGAGGAGTGTCCTATAATCCTAGACCTTTGCATGACACTTACAAAACGATGTTTCATCCTCTGATTGCCCCAATACAAATTTGTGTTTTTCATCCCTATACAACCTGCTAACATGGTTGACATTTAACAAGAGGAATGTCAAAAAGATACTTTATTCAAAGAAAAATATATTGGTTACTGGGAAAAGGTCAAGAAAGAGGCAGAGAGAGGTCGGGGAGGGCTAAAGTCGTGTCTTATGCCAAGCAGAAAATATCATTTTCACTCTCTCAGCTGAGACTTTGGGGCCTGTAAGCCTGAGGCAAGATGGAATAATACTAAGGAGAGAATCAAGATTTGATTGTAAAAATAGACTTTAGACTCTGAGTCTAGGCTGAGTACTTCTCATATGGCTACATTTACACATTTACACTTCCCAAATAAATCAGATTTCGCAGTCTCAACAGTTGTGATAATGTTCTTTCTGCCCACGGAGAAGCAGCTGTGTCAGATTCTCTGCAGCAGTCTCTTAAACAGGGTTAGGTAGAAGAGAACCCTACAGCAAGCACATTCGGTTCAGGCCATGCTTGTCATGTTTACTCTGCATCATTCAGATATGAAATGTGAGACAGATTGCCTACAGAAAGAGCTAGACTCTTGAATACTGGCTGTGGGATCCTATGACTTATAATGACACTGAAGTGTGTTTCTGCATCCTAACCCACTGTTCCATTGTAGCTCAATTTGTTTAATAAATATTTAAAAGCTAGTAGGGGAAAATAGGTAGAGAAACCTAGCTTCAGAAAAGGCAAGAAAATGTTTTACCACGTGGATCAGAGAACAAGAAGAAGCCCTTCCCCAGAGATAGATGAGTAAGAATGAAACAGATGCTCAGAGGGGAACATAGATGAGACACACAGAAACCCCACAGAGTATTTTTGGTTTCTCATTCTTGTCTCTTCCTGGGGTCAAATGGTATTCCTGGCCCTGGGTTCTGTGACAAACTGCTGTATTGTACCTAATAATTTTTTTGAATTTATTGATTGACTTATCTTGTGTTTTATACTTCCAACCAAAAGAACCCCAGCCAATTTACTTATTTTAAATTCATAAAAGGGTAATTCATTAATTTTTTGTAAGGCTGAGTAGCTAAACCCGATTATTACTAATGAATAGACTCTCATTATGTTTATAAAATCAAGTTTATGGATCTGAAAAGATAAGGACCAGGGCCTATAAACAGAGGTATTACTCCAAGGTATTACTTTTGAGTGGCCCTGGTTGTACAAATGCCCTATCAGCTTCTTTTACACAGGTGACATTTAAAACTCTTGGCCTCCACATTAAAACACAGATCAATTAAAGGTCCAGTGAAGGTGGGTTATAGAAGACAGGCACATCAGAACTGAAAGCTGTCCACGTTTCCTGTTTCCCCTGTTGGAAAGGCTCTCTTCAACTTTGATACCTAGTGAAGTTTTAATTGTTTCTCTTTTAATTATTCTCAGTGTCTCATTTCTGTCTTAAAATGTAATTTAAATCAGGTCATAACCCTGCCAAAGGGCCTCTGAGAGCTTCTCATTGCACGTGAGTTAAATGCTAACTTTTTACTTTGACTTAAATGCCTGTGCACTATCTGGCCCCCGCCTACTCCTCCAACCTTATCTCACGCTACCCTCATCCTCTAACAACTCATTCTTGCCTAAAACACATCGCATTTACTAAACTGTGGTGAAGTCTTCCGGAGGACGAGGTTTTTGGGAAAGGAGCTATCAGAAGCTCTGTTTAGACATGTTAAGTCGGATGCCTATTAGATCTTCGTGTGGAGATAATGAGTAAAAGTTTAGAGGAGTGGTCTGGGCTTGGATACATAATCTGGGAAATCACTGGACATACGTGATATTCAGTCCCTTAGATTAGAGGACTTCAGGCCGAAGAAAATGAATGAGACAGAAAAGGAGAAGAGATCCAAGAACAGAGCCTCAGAGAACCAGTATTTAATCCAACATTTAGCTTGGATTCCCCTGAACTAAGGACTTAGGCGCAGATTTTTTATTAGGTAATAATTTTAGGAAACACTTATGAGAGATTGAGGAAAGTTAGCAGGAAAGATATAAAACCCAATAAAGTGATCATTAATGAGTTGGTTACTGTTAGGGGCAACTGAGTCTCCATCTCCCTGGGGGTCTTCTGAATATTATTTCAAAATATTCTCACCAAGGAATGAGTAAGCTGAAGGATTTACCTACCGAATCCCATGTCTCATTGATTGAGAGTTGTTCCTGTTGGTGTTAAGCCTTGTGTATGGGCTAGTGAGCTCCTGAGTACCAGTAAAAATTACAGGTAGAAAAGCCAAGACATGTGGGCCCTTGAGGGGAGAAGCTGTCAGCACGCATAAGATCTGTCCACCACAGGTGTAGAAGACAGTGAAGTAGAATACCTGTAAAACCAAATGAAGAAAGTGTTTCAAGAAGGAGATATGTATTGACTGTGCTGATGGGCCAAATACGATGAATTGACTATTGGATTTGACACCATGGAGTCTACCCTTCCTAGATGCTCCCTAGAGATGCTCCCCTCTCAGGCTCCACTGTCTTCCTGGGGCATTGCAAGGACAAGACATGCAAGTTGTTACCCCACACAGAACCCAGAACCACTCTTTTCCCTGGTCTTGTGGCATTTCTCACCTTTTCCTCCACCTACTCCTCATTTCTTCCCTTCTTCCATCAAAGGTTATTTTGAGTTATACTGTATAACGGTTGAGGCAGAAGCCAAATATGAACCTTCATCTGGGTTCTAGAAGAAAATGGAACATGAGGAAGAGCTAATAAAGTTGCAATCATAATAAACTGGAAGTGATAATGACACTTTTAACTACTCTACTATGGGAATTTGCAACTAAGTTACTACTGCCTCTGGACCCCACCTTATGCTGCCTACCAGAATACCTCTGGTTGGGCTCTGTCTTGGTTATTTTTCTGCTCCTTAACACTTTCCCTGAAACTACTTGTGATGGTTAATTCTACATGTTCATTTCACTGAGTTATGGGGTGTCCATATATTTGGTTAAACATTATTTCTATGTGAGTCTGTGAAGGTGTTTGTAGATGAGTTAGCATTTGCATCAGTAGGCTGAGTAAAGCAGTTGCATTCCCCAGTATAGGTGGGCATCATCTCATCTGTTGAGTGCCTGAATAGAAGAAAAAGACAGAAGAAGGGAACATTTACTGTCTACATGATTGCTTGAGATGAACATTGATCTTCTTCTGCCCTTGGACTGAAACTTAAACCTGGTACACCTGATTCTCTTCAGAGTTGAATCAGAACTTACAACATCAGGTCTAGTTCTCAGGCCATCAGATATAGTCTGGAACTACATCACCACCTCTCCTGTGTCTCCACATTGCACACAGCAGATTGTGGAACTTCCCAGCCTCCATAATTGTGTGGACCAATTCCTTAAATATATTATGACACGCACACACACACACACACACACACACACACACACACACACACCCCATTTGTTCTGTGTCTCTGAAGAACTCTGAAAAAATATAGATTTTGGTACTCAAAGAGATTCTAGAGGAACAGAATTTTAAGGATAAAGTTTCTGAATTGGTTATGGGGTTTCTGAAATTGGCTCTATAATCTGATTAGATATAAAAATGTGAACAACTTGATTTATGATAATAAAGATAGCACTGTTTTTTCACGGCTTGAATTGGTAATAAAGATACAAAAAATGTCTGCATTAGATATTCCTAATCGACCACTCATAAGAAGCAAGAAGCTGAGTGACTATGTTTATGATACTTTCAAACATTTTTGGAAAACTAGCAAATACAATGAGGTTGGCTGGTTATTCTTAATACTACTGGACAAAATGGTGAAAGAAAAAGATAAGCTCAGGGATTTGAATTCACAGCTCAATTATCACATTAATTACCTGAAAACTTTCATATGTGCTCTGAAGGAAAACCCTTATGTCCTGTAGCTACAGAACTGAGATTGCTGAAAATCAAACACAGGATCTTAATTGTGCAACTGGCTAAGCTACAAAGCAATTTAACCCCCCAGACTTCCAGCATGTCTACCATTGAAGTGCAGGCATTGATTGGGAAATAATGAGATCCTGTTATTTAGGATGGGGATGTGTGAGAAAACTCTGATGAAGCCTAACCACACCTGGCAGAGTGGCATCCACACCCCAGAGGTATTGACCTCTCTATTCCATCTGAGGGACTAACCTTTTATTGCCTGAGGAAACTGCATGACCCCTGCAGAGTCATGAAAGATGATGCTGGTTCTCCTCAGGACCCACCCCTACCACTTTTCTTTGATTCTAGAGCTATAACTATACTCACATTGCAACAAGCCCCTAAAGGTGAGACATAAATTGTGACCCATGAGGAGGTCACACTACACTCCAGAATTGCTTGAATTTTTCTAATTCAAACAGACAGAAATCTAGGGAACAGACGTGGGAATGAATACTAAAGGTATAAGATAATGATAAAAGGAAGTTAACTTTGATTAGGCTGAATTTGTTGATACGAGTATATATTTTTTTCTTTAATGTTGCAGCTCAGGGAGGTGAAAAGGGCTCTCACAGTTTGTTTGGTTAGTAGGACAAAACATGGAACAAAAGGTGGGCCATGAAGAGTGAGGCAGCACACGCCGCCTCGGTTTAATGTAGAGGGAGGGATTCCAAGGCTTAGGGAAAGTGAACTGTTAAAGTGGTTTTATCATTTAAGACCTACTCACACACACTAGAACGGTTCAGAAGACGTACATTTTATCATAGCTGTGAGAGATAAATTTGTGAGGGGAGCCCTGGTATCTGGAAAACTCTGTGATCACTCTTTTCTGTAGGCTGGCTTTGCAGTGGAAATTGCAGTCATTAAATTGGGAAATCAAAATGCAATAGGAGTAATTGGATCCCAGGCTGGCAGGGGCCAAGTGATAGCATTCAACTGCCAAAGGCTATGTAGGTGTGGTTACCAAAGTGGACAGCAAAGTCAAAGCAGCAATCAGAATAGTCTGACTCACGGAGACCTATGACATTGACTAGATAATCATGTGCTTCTGGAACTGAAATAGATAGGAAGCCTACTAATTTCTTACTTGATCTGTAGAAACAGAAATATTTTAGGTCAGGCAAACAACAGTATAACCTAAATCATAGAAACAGAGAATCACAGTCCTCAATCGATTTGCAGATTTGAGCCAATTTACAAAGCTAAGGTCCCCTTGAGGAAGGACATCAGTACAATACCAAAAATCTGTTATTAATCTTTCTCCAAAGCCTCTTTAAAGAAATCTGTAGTCTTTTTCCTGAATAACTGTGCACTAGGGAAAAGAAAATAATCAGACTTCTTGGGATTCTGGCCCTAACTGATTCTGAATGAAGAAGACCCAAAACATCACTGTGTTCCAGAAGTTAGAGTAGGAGCTTATGAAGTGTCAGCGATCAATGGAATTTTAGCTGAGGTCTGTCTCACATTGGGCCCACTGGGTCCCTGAGCCCATCCTGTGGTTATAACCCCAGTTCCAGAATGCATAATTGGAATAGATATGCTCCGCAGATGACAAAGCCACTACGTTGTTTCTCTGACCTGTGGAATAAGGGCTACTATAATGGTAAAGTCCAAGTCGGATCCAATAGTACTGCCTCTGCCTAGGAAAATAGTAAGCTAAAAGCAAGACTGCATTCTTGGAAGAACTGCAGAGATTAATGACACCAGTACAATACCAACATTTTGTTATTAATTAAGGACAATTGTTATTCAGGATGAAGGGGTGGTGATTTCTACCACAATTCTATTTAACTCACCTATCTGGCCTGTGCAGAAGACAGACGGGTCTTGGAGAATGACAGTGGATTATCATAAGCTTAACTAGGAGGTGGCACAAATCGCAGCTGCTGTACCAGATGTGGTTTCATTGCTTGAGCAAATTAACACATCCCCTTGTACCTGGTATCTAGATATTGACCTGGAAAATGCCCTTTTGTCCATCTCTGTCAGTAGGGTTCACCAGCAACATTTTGCTTTCAGCTGGCAAGTCTAGCACTACACCTTCACTGTCCTACCTCAGGAGTATTTCAAGTTTCCGGTCCTATATCATAATGTACTTCACAGAGATTTTGATTGTCTATCTCTTCCACAAGATATCACACTGATCCATTATACTGATGACATTATGCTGATTGAATGTAGCACGTGAGAAGTAGCAACTGTTCTAGACTTATTGGTAAGACACTTTTGTACCAGAGGGTGGGAAATAAATCTAAAAAATAATTTAGGGGCCCTCTACTTCAGTGATATTACATAAAGACGTGTACACAGTCTCCACTTCTGCTACACCGCCTTCTCTCTCCCTGACTGCACCTATGGCTTCATGGGGAGTTCCCTACAATCAGTTGGCAGGGGAAGAGAAGACTCTCTGGCCTGATTTACAGAGGGTTCTAAATAATTTGCAGTCACCAAGTGAATGTAGGCAGCTGCAGCACCTTCCTAAGACATTCCTGAAAGGCAGTGGTGAAGAAAAATCTTCTCAGTCAGTAAAACTTAAAGCAGTGCACCTGGTTGTGCACTTTGCTTGGAAGGAGAGATGACCTAAAGTGCAATTCTATACAAATTTATGGACTGTGAGCAATAGTTTGGCTGGATGGTCAGAGATTTGAAAGAAACATGACTGGAAAATTGGTAAATAAGGAAATCTGGGGAAGGGATATGTAGATAGATCTCTTTGAATGGTCAAAAAAAAAAAAAAAGGTGAAAATATTTGAGTTTCATGTAAATGCTCACCAAAGGGTGACCTCAGCAGAGGAGGACTTTAATAATCAAGTGGATAGAATGACCCATTCTGTGGAAATTGGTCAGTCCCTTTCCCCAGCCACCCATGTTGTGACCCAATGAGCTCAAACAAAGTGGTCATGGTGGAAAGATGGATATAATGCAAAAGCTCAGCATCACAAACTTGCACTTTCTAAGGCCAACCTGGCTACAGCCACCATGGAGTGCCTAGTACGCCAGCTGCAGAGACCACACTGAGTCCCCAGTATGACCCTACTTCTCAGAGTACACGGGACCACTACTTCCACGATTACGTGGAACCACTTCCATCACGGAAGGGGTAGTGTTTTGTCCTTACCGGAATAGATACTCTGGATATAGATTTGTCTTCACTACAAACAATGTTTTCTGTCAAAACTACCATCCACGGACTGAATACCTTCTCCATCATCATGGTATTTCAAACGGCATTGCTTCTCATCAGAGAACCCATTTTATAGCAAAAGAAATGTGACTTGGAATTTACTGGTCTTATCATATTTCTCAGCATCCTGAAGCAGTTAGTTTGATAGAATGGTGGAATCGCTTCTCGAAGACTCAGTTACAATGCTAGCCAGGTGGTAATACCTTGCAGGGCTGGGGCGAGGTTCTCCAGAAAACAGTACATGTTCTTAATTAACATTCAATATATGGTGTTAGGTATCACATTTATGGGTCCAGGTATTAAGAAGTGGAAATGGGAGTGGCACCACTCACTATTACCCCTGTGACTCACTACCAAAATTTCTGCTTTCTACTCCTGTGATCTTATGCTCTGCTGGACTAGAGATATTAGTTTTAGAGGGAAAAGTGCTTCCACCAGAAGGTACAATGATACCATTGAACTGGAAGTTAAGACAGCTACCTAGCTATTTTG
The DNA here is from genome assembly GCF_009761245.1 of Sapajus apella. NCBI lineage: Eukaryota > Metazoa > Chordata > Mammalia > Primates > Cebidae > Sapajus > Sapajus apella. Next base: position 1,923,198 of record NW_022437059.1, on the reverse strand, counting down.
GAATTCTCATGGCTCTGAATCAACAGACAGAGAAGAGAGTTACTGTGCTGACCAGGGCAGCTGATCCTACTACCGAAGGAAAATTAGGCTACTATTTCAAGATGGAGATAAGGAAGAGTATAGCTAGAATGCAAGAGATTCCTTAGGACATCTTACACTATTACCATGCCTTGTGATTCAGGATGTCAATGGATAATGATAACAAGCAACTCAAGGCAAGGCTACTAATGGCCCAGACTCTTCAGGACTGAAGGTTTGGGTCACTTCATGAGGTAAAGAACCATAGCCAGCTGAAGTGCTTGCTGAAGGAAAGGGAACACAGAATGGGTAGTAAAAGAAGACCACTGTAAATGCCAGCTATGACCGTGTGAACAGTCAGACATAATGACTGTAATTGTTATGAGTACTCTTCCTCATTTTGTTATAAATATATATTCATGTGTGTTTGTGTGTATATCTTTCTTATTCCCTTATTGTGTAACTAAAATGTATTAACTTATTATTATGATATTTAAGAACTGTTAATTTTACATCACAGTATTTACATTAAAGACATAAAGAAGAGTAAACATCACTCCAGGACTTTACTTTCTCTTCTGGGTAAGGGATTAGTGTGTTTTTAGGTGTATGTAAGAGAATTGTATCATGGTGGTGGAATGATGGTCTTCATTTTGCATGTAACTGTGGTTTAAGGAGATGTGTATGGGTGCCAATGTGACAAGAGAGGGACTTGTGATAATTGAGTTTATGTCCATTTGACTGGGTCATGAGGTGTCCAGATAACATTATTTCAGAATGTTCCTATAAGAGTGTTTTCAGGTTAGATTCGCATATGGGTCAGAAGACTGAGTAAAGCAAACTGGGGCCAAGTCTCTTTAAGGCTTTACCAATTCGTAAAGTACTGCCCCAAACTCATGTTTTCAAAGGCTTTCTCCCTCTCTGATCACATAATCAGGAATGACCTCTAATGTTTCCCTTCCTGTTATTTAGACCTGGACAGGGCTTACCTTCTGTGTTTCCAGAACAAATTCACCTGTCAAATAAGTCGTATCTCCTCAATAGCATAGTATGGAGAGAAAAATCTCTCCCTTTCATGGAACATGAGGAGTAAAGAATGTGAATCCCTAACAGTGTATAGCAGAGCCCCACTAAATAAACAACTAATACTATTTTGAAAATACAATCAAAGTGATAAGGCATTTTAATTCCTAGCCATTAATCTGTTACGTGACTCTGTTAGCTTTTATTGTGCTAATAAAACACGCCAATATCTCATGGTTTACAATGTAATCTTGTATTTCTTGCCCAGAAATAAAACTGAGAGCTATAGGTCAGCTGAAATTTTGCGGGGTTCAGCTGGCCTCAGCTGGGCTTGGTTCTAGGCTGCAGGATGGGCTCAAGTTTCCTCCAACTGTCTTCTCATCCTGAGATCTTGGTTAAAGGAGCATCTAAACCAACCATGCAGCTGAAATTAAGTGTCTGCTTGGATGTACCAACTGCCTTGTATACTTATATTGGAAGGCCAGCTCCCAATATGTCAACATGGATTCAAGATCTTTCAAAGTGATCAAGTGATCAGTGAAGAAAAAAAAAAAAAAAAGACAAAGAAACAGTTTTCTTCAAAGCTGGGCCCAGGGGAGATACCATATAACACTGCTCCATGGATGTCTAACATTTCCCTGAAAACGTCGGTTTTTTATTTAGGCTCTTTCAATAGGGGAGGGTGAGTGAGGTTACATAACATTGTAGTAATAATCATACAAAAAAAATACATTTGCAACCATTGACCAAAGACCACAATATGATATTGTAAAAGCCGAACAATATAAAAGTTACTTTCTGTGTGTCAGCATAGAAATCATACACTTTAGCTAGAATAGAGGTTAAACCTAAACTTATAATTATCAGCAAGGAAAGCACTGGGCTCACAGCTGCAGGGGGAACAGGATCTGACACAAGACAACCAGCTTGACCACAAAACTGCAAGAGGAGGGTACCTCCATGCAGGCCTAGAGGAGCAGTGGGAGAAGACTTTACATCCTTATGTCAACCACAGAGGTTTCCCTCAAAACAGCCCCTCCTGAGTAGCTGGGACTACAGGTGCACATCACCATGCCTAGCGAATTTTAAATTTTTCCTTGTACAGACAGGATCTTGCTATGTTGCCCAGGCTGCTCTTGAACTACTGAGCTCAAGCGGTTCTCCTGCCTTGGTAGATAATTCTGTTCTTTGAAAGACACTGTTAGGAAAATAAGACATCAGTTCATAGACTGGCTTAAATGTTAATGATGTATTAATCTGATGAAAGACTTTCTCAGACTATATAGCAAATCAATAATTGGACAAGCAGCCTTGTGAATAAACAGGAAAATAATATGAAGAGACATTTTAAGGAAGAAAACATACAAAGAGCTAATAAACACATGAGAAATGTTCAGCTTCATTGGCTACCAAAAAATGCAAGTTAAACTCATAAGGTATTTCTACACATGCATTGAATGGCCGAAAAAAGGAGCTGGGGAGGGTTTGGTTAAACTGGAATTCAGACTGCTAGTGGAATTATCAAATGGTAAAAATCACTTAGGCAAGTAATTTAACAGTTTCTTGGAAAGATAAGCATATTTTCACTCAATAATTTCACTCTGGAATACTTACCTAAATTTGTACATGAATGAATGTTTATAGCAACTTTATTTATAACACATGGATAAATCCCAAAAATATTATGCCAAAGGAAAGAACTTAGAAACAAAAGGGTAAATATTACATGTTTCCATTTATAGGACACTCTAGAAAAGGCAAATCTAATCAGTAGAAAGCAGATGGAGAGTTACCTAGTTGTGGGAGATTTGGGGTGACTGGGAAGGCACACAAGGAGACCTGTTGAAGTGATGGAAATGGTCTAGATCATAACAGAGATTGCATTCACATCATTGTGTGTGTTTGTCAAAAATCATTGAATTATATACTTATGATGAGTTCATTTCAATGTATATTAATTATAACTCAATACGCTGATTTTTTAAGAAAGAGGAACATAAATAAATTATTCAGAGGCACACTCAAGTAGATGCAATGTATATTAGTTATGTTCAAGGTCTTGAACAGCCTGAGGATAGGCTCATGGTTTTTCATTTCATCATAGTATTTCATAATTTATATGCATGTTACTTTTTTTTGCATGCATGAACAATCACATTATAAAAATAAAAGTGTGAGAGAGCTTAACAAATAATGCTATAGCCTTTATATCTGTGGAGGAGGAAACATTTTAATCTGAACAGCTGGTGAAGGTACTGGAGCAAGATACACAGGAGCACAGGAAGAGATGTGATGTGAATCAACCTAAGGCTCCAACAACAGATGAATCCATAAAGAAAATGTGGTGTATATACACAACAGAATACCACTCAGCCATGCAAAATGAGATTCTGCCATTCATGACAACATGAATGCACCTGGAGGGCATCATGTTAAGTCAACTAAGCCAGACACAGAAAGACAAATACCATATGATCTTACTTATATGTGGAGTCTTAAAAAAATAAAAAGTTGATATTATGGAAGTATAGCATAGAACAGTGTTTATCAGAGACTGAGGAGGGAATGGGGGGAGGGAAGAGAGGGAAAGATTGGTCAACGTGTACAAAGTGACAATCGATAGGAAGAATAAGGTTTGGGTTTTTTATCGCACAGTAGGGTGACTATGGTTAATAGTAAGATATCATATATTACAAAATAGCTGGGAAAGAGGCTTTTGAATGTTCTTACCACATCGAAATGAAAACTGCATGAGACACTGGATATGCCAACCACCCTGATTTGATCATCACTGTGCAACATATATGTGTATTATACTGCAATGTCAAATTGTACCACATGAATATGTACAATTACAATGTGTCAACTAAAACACTGAAAAAACCCAACAGATTAAAAGAAAAAGTGAGAGATGAAACAGCATGCTGCATGCAAAAACAGCTTTACACCCTGGATTAGAGAGCTCTATATTCCCATTGAGGAGAATTTTTGCTTTGGTCCTGAAACTTGGCACTAAGCAAGCTTATCCCCACACAGGCTTTCCCAAGCCAATGAATAAAGCCATGGGCTATCTATTTGTTTTCAATACTTTCCGTGGGCTGTTAGCCTGGTTACCAACATTGCTCCCTTTTGCCTCTAGTTTTGTGTAACACTGATCACTAGTTTCTTTTCTCAGTCCTATTCAGTGGACTGGATACCTGGACTTAGACACCATTGCCTGATAGCATCTTTCCCCTAAGAGCTTACCTTCCACACATTCTAGTTATTCTTAATCCTAGACACTCACAGACTTAAGAAATGTTGAAAATTAAGAATGGTTTATTCTCCTCCAATCCCTAGTCTAGATGTCACTTGCCTAGAACTGGTAGCCCTAATGTGCTCAAGGTAGGAATGGGAGAGATTATAGTTTCCCTGATTTTGAGGTAAAACAGAGCCAATTTTATCAATGCCAGAGTTAGTACTAATGGTGAACACTTCTCAAGTGCCCTGAAGCTAATTTGCATGTGCTTCTTTTCTGTATTTCATTTTCAACCATCCTCCAGATTGTAATTTGCCATGATTTTATTTTTCAGTGATTTCATGCTCATTTACTGGTACACTGAAAGTTTAAATATCAAAACACATATCTGTATGAACAGCTTGACCCTGTACACAAGTCATCATATGCAACAAGGGTCAGATCCTACACATAACCTGGGTAACAGCCCATCATTCTCAGATGTACTGATATGCTTGCATAATGTGACTACACTAGAGAAAGTTTGCATAGTGGGCCTATATTGCTGAGAAAGAAGAATGTGCCTATTGGAAACAATCCAGGAGACAGCCCTAACAAAGGTAAAAAGTATTGTAGATGTATCAAAGATGAATTTCAACAGGACCATCACCTAATGAGATTCATCAAAGTAAGAAACTGCCTTTAAGAAACTTCCTTTGAGATACATGCGTTCTTGAAGAAGTCCCTCAAATAGTGATGTGTATTAGGTGCAACTTGTGGAGTTGAATCAAACTAAGTTGAAAAAGGAGTATCTTTAATTTTCTCAGCCTTCATAGAAGAGGAAATGCAGACGGGTCATTGGAGGGCTCTTCTTTCTTCTTCTACTCTGCTGAAGGGTAACTCCCCATCCCAACTTCCTCAAACCTCTGATGAGCTGCTGCCGCTCGACTCTGAAGTGCATTCTTTTTTTGATGAGAGGCATCTCTAGGTACCAACCCTGACCTGGTCCTCATGCTGCCAAGGCTGTTGCTGTTGATCTGTGGTGAGTTGGACGACTCAGAGCAGGCTATAGGATGCGATCATACTTGGGCTCTGCTTCCTGAAGAGCTGTAAGGACTTCTCAGGGCTAAGGTTCTGTCAGCTGATGCTCGGGGATGCTCAGATCTCTACTTCCACTGGGGGCTCAGAGTTAGGCAAAAAAGTTGTAGATACTTCAACAAGCCAGAATTTTCAAGAAAACTATCATTTCGGTTTTATCTCATAGGGAGTGTTCACTATCTTCCTTCAGCATCAATAATTGTCTTTGTTCTCAGTGTTTTCAACAGCTGCAAAAAAAAAATCATCTGTATAACAATTTTTAGCATCTGAATTCCTTGCTCTTCTTACTATCAACAGTATTTCCTTTTATCTCTTTCTGACTCCCCATTCCCATCGTCAGACCTTAGAACTTGTCACACTCCTTTGTTTTCAGCATGTATCCCCCGACTACATTGTGTTTCTAGCTCACTTTCTCCCACGCTCTGTCTCCAGCATGTCTTCCAATTGCTCCAGGACTACTTCACCATTTTTGCTGAGTACACTTCATGTGCTCCCGTCTCATGGCACTCAGCTCAAATTCTTCAGCTCACTGCCACAGCCCTCCCTTGAGTGCACCTTCATCTCTCTTTCCCCATAGCACTCTCCTGGTTTATATGCCCTTCTGCTTGCTTCACTCCCTGGCATAAACAGCTGAATGGGATTTTTTTTTTTTTTAAGGCAAGACCCTGATGACTTATCCTTTTTTAAGTGTAGGACCCCTGAATCTCAGGTAGCCAACAACAATGCCAGGCAATCATCCTATTTGTTCATAGTCCATGTTGCTCCGTGATCGCTATTGCATGCCTTATCCTGTCACCTCAAACTTCCCTGTTCATTCTCATTGTATAATCTTGCTTCATATTTCATTGAGAAAATAAAAGCAGCTAGAAGAAAACTCTTTCATCTTTCTATTGCTATTGACCCACTCACCTCTGCATTCATATACGCTGCCTTCTCTTCCCCTACCATGAATGTATTGCCCCTCATCCTGTTGATGACAAGACTGCTCCACTTGTGCGTTGAGCCCGTGAGCCTCTTACTTTCTCAAAAACTTTGTTCCATCATCAATATGTTTCTTCATTCTGAATTATTCCCATAAACATATAAACATGCTATAATACCTTTTATAAAAGCAGCTTTATTGAAATATTATTCACATGTGATACAATTCACCCATTTAAGCTATACAAGTCAATGGTTTTTATTAAAGTCGCAGGGTGGTGCAACTCTCACCACAATTTTAGAATGTTCTCATCATCTGAGGAAGAACTCCATACCCAATGCCTAGCAGGCATTCCCAATTTTTTCCCAACCCTTCACCTATCCTTACCCCTCTATCCTCTGGCCACATGCAATCATTATCTACTTTCTGTCTCTCTTTATTTGTCTGTTCTGGACTCCTCCATATCTAAGTGTAATTATATATTCCTTGAACAACACTTTCTCATTCTTTCTTCCCCCCTACTACCCAAGCCTCTTGTGAGTAAGATAGTGCAGTACTTGTCTTCCAGTGCCAACCTCATTTCACTTAACATAATACCATTCAGGTTCACCCACGTTGCAAATGATAGGATTTCATTATTTTTTATGGCTGAATAGTATATATGCTGCATTTTCTTTGTACACTTATTCATTGATGAACATCTGCATTGATCCTGTCTTGGCTATTGTGAATAGTCCTGCAGTAAATGTGGGAGTGCAGAGATCTCTTTAACACACTGCTTTAATTTCCTCTGAATACATGCCCAGCAGTGGGATTGCTGAATCAGATGGTATTTCAATTTTTTATATTTTAAGAGCCTCCATACTGTTTTCCATAATGGCTCTTCTAATTTACAGTCCCGCCAACAGCATGTAAGGATTCTCTTTTCTCCACATCTTTGACAACACTAGTTATCTGTGGTCTTTTTGCTTATAGTCATTCTTACAGGTATGAGGTGATATTTCATTGTGGTTTTGACTTACATTTCCCTGATGATTAGTGATGTTGGACATTTCTTCATATACCTGTTGGCCATTTGCATGTCTTCTTCTGAGAATTAGACCATTGTTAATAGAGTTGTTTTCTTACTATTGAGTTGTTTGAATTTCTTGTATATTTTGAATATTAACTTTTTCTCAGATGTATTGACTGCAAATACTTTTTTCTATTTTGTAAGTTGTCTCTTCACTCTGTTGATTGTTTCTTTTGCTATGCTGAAATCTTTTGGTTGTGTGTAATCCCATTTGTCTATTTTTGCTTTCATTGCTTTTGCTTTTGAGGTTATAACCAAAAAATCACTAGCCAAACTGATGACATAGAGCTTTCCCCCATGTTTTTTCCTAGTAGTTTCAGTTTAGGGTCATACATGTAAGTCTTTCATTCATTTTGAGTTGATTTTTGTCTCTGGTGAGAGATAAAAATCTAATTTCATTCTTCTGTAAGTGGATATCCAGTTTTCTTAACACTATTTAGTGAAGACCCTGTCCTTTACACATTGTGTATTCTTAACACCTTTGTTGAAAATCAGTTGGCTATAAATGTGTGGATTTATTTCTGGGCTCTCTATTCTGTTCCATTGGTCTATGTGTCTGTTTTTATGCCTGTATCATGCTGTTTTGATTATTATAGGTTTGTAGTATGTTTTGAAGTCAGGTAGTGTACTACCTCCAGCTTTTTTTCTTCAAGATTGTTTGAGCTGTTATTGTTTTTGTTGTTCCATACAAATTTGGGGGATTTTTTTTTTCTATTTCTGTAAACAATGTCACTGGTATTTTGATAGAGATTGCATAGAATCTGTAGAGTATTCTGGGTAGTATTGACATTTTAGCAATATTTATTCTTCCAATCCATGAACATGTGATATCTTTCAATTTATTTGCATCTTCTTCAATTTTTTTCATTAATGTTTTATAGTTTTCAGTGTAGAGCTATTTCATCTCTTCAGTTAAATTTATTCCTAAGTATTTTTAAAAAATAATTATTGTGAATAAAATTGTTTTCTTAATTTATTTTGCAGGTATACAGAAACACTACTATATACTACTATTAGTATATAGAAACACTCCTGATTTATTAATTTGTCTATCATCTATCTATCTATCTATCTATCTATCATCCATCTATCTATCTGGTATCCAGCAGCTTCCCTGAATTCATTTGTTAGATAACACTTTTTGGTGGAGTCCAGAGTTTTCTATATATAAGATGATCTGATCTGCCATCAGGGACAATTTAACTTCTTTCTCAATTTGGATGCCCTTTTTTTCCTTTCTCCTGGCTAATACTTTGGCTTGGACTTCCTGTATTATGTTAAATAGAAATGGCAAAATTGGACATCCTTCTCCTGTTCTAGATTTTAGAGAAGTGCTTTCAATGTTTCCCCATTCAGTATGATATTAGCTATGGGCTTGTCATATATGACATTTATTATGTTGAGGTACATCTCTTTCACGCCTAATTTTTGGAGAGTTTTTAACATGAATGAATGTTGAATTTTTTCAAATGCTTTTTGTCCATGTATTGATCATGTTGTTTTTTTATCCTTGATTTTGTTAATGTGATAATATCATGTTTATTGATTTGCATGTTGAACCATTTTTTCATCCCTGAAATGAATCCCATTTGATCATGGTAAAGGAATTTTTAAAACATTCTGTTGAATTTGGTTTGCTAGTGTTTTGTTGAGAATTTGTACATCTATGTCCATCAGAGATATTGCCTGTAGTTTTCTTTTTGTTGTGTTTTTGTCTGGTTTTGGCATCAAATAAATATTGGTCTCTTAGAATGAGTTTGGAAGTGTTTTCTTCTTTTAATTTTTTTTGAAATCATTTGGGAGGAATTGGTATTAGTTTTTTAAATGTTTGGTAGAATTGAGCGGTGAAGCCATCAGGTTTTAGGTTTTTTTTTTTTTTTTTTAATGGGATACATTTTATTACTGATTGAATTCCCTTAGTTGTTATTGCTCTGTTCAGATTTTCTATTTCTTCATAATTCAATCCTGAGAAGTTTTATGTACACATGAATTTATCTATTTCTTCTAAGTTACCAATTTGTTGGCACATAATTGCTCACAATAGTCTTTTATGATCCTTTGTATTTCTGTGATGTCAGTTGTAATGTTTCCTTTTTTATCTATGATTTTATTTGTTTGAATTTTCTTTTTTTTCTTATTTAGTCTAGCTAGTTTGTCAATTTTATCTTCTTAAAAACTGACTCATTTCATTGATCTTTTGTATTGTTTTTCTAGTCTCTATCTCATTTATTTCTGCCATGGTCTTTATTATTTCCTTCCTTCTACTAATTTTGGGCTGAGTTTGTTCCTGTTTTTCTAGCTCCTTGAGGTGAAACTTAGGTTAGCTATTTTAGATCTTTCTTCTTTTTTTGATATAGGCATTCATTGCTATAAATTTCCCTTTTAGAATTGCTTTTGCTATATTTCACTGATTTAGGTATGTTGTGATTCCATTTTTATTTGTCTCAATAGATTTTAAAATTTCTCTTTTAATTATTTTCCATTGACTCATTGGCTCTTTGGGAGCACGTTGTTCAATTTTCGTGTATTTGTGAAGTTTCTGAAGTACCTTCTGTTATTGATTTCAAGTTTTATACCTTTGTTGTCAGAAGATACTTCATATGACTTCAATTTTTTGAATTTAAGGAATTTTGCTTCCTAAAATTTGATCTATCCTTGAGAATGTTTCATGTGCAGTTGAGAAAAATGTGAATTCTGCCGCTATTGGGTGAAATGTTGTATAAAACTCCATTAGGTCTATTTTGTCTAGAGTGTAGTTTATATCTGATATTTCTTTATTGATTTTCTTTATGGATGGTTTTCCATTACTGAAAGTGGAGTGTTAAAGTCCCCTACTATTACTATATTGCAGTCTACATCTTCTAATAATATTTTCTTTATATTTTTGGGTGCTGTAGTGTTGGATATATATAAGTTTAAAATTGTTATATCTTCCTGATGAAGTCACCCCTTTATCATTACAATGACCTTGTTTATCTCTTTTTATAGTTTTTGACTTAAATTCTATTATATCAGATATGAGCATAGCTATTCCTGTTCTCCATTTTCATGGTATTTATTTTTCATCCCTTCACTTTCTATTTGTGTCTTTACCGGTAGAGTTTCTTATGGGCAAATATAGAAATACAGAATATAGTTGGGTCTTGTTTTTTAAAATCCATACAGCCACTCTATATCTTTTAATTAAATAATTTAATCTATTTACATTTAAGATTACTATTGATAGGTAAAAACTTACTCCTGCCATTTTGTTGAGTATTTCCCAATTGTTTTGTAGATCTTTCATTCCTTTGTTTCTTTCTTATTGTTTATCTCTGTGGTTTGGTGGATTTTTTGTAGCACTAAGTTTTGATTCTTTTCTCTCATTTGCATACATGCTGTCAATTTTCTCTTTGTGGCTACCATGAGGCTTATATAAAACGTCTTATAGTTATAATAGACTAAGCTGATAACAACTTAACTTTGGTCTACACATTTACCATTGCCCCATAATTTATATTTTTGTTGCTTTACATTACACATTTTATATTGTGTATTTCTTAACAACTTATTGCAACTATAGTTATTATTAACTATATTGACTTTTAACCATCATACTAGATATTTGAAAGATTTAAACATCACCATTACAGTAGTGAGATTTTTCTGAATATGATGATCAATTTACCTCTATTAGTTAATTGTATACTTTCACATGTTTTCATGGAGTAATAATTATTTTCCTTTCACTTCTGGTTTGAACACTCTCTTATGCAGTTACTTTAAGGTTTGTCTAATTGTCTTGAATTCCATTAGCTTTTGCTTCTGTGGGTGAAACTTTATTTCTCCTTTATTTCTGACAGATAGCTTTTCTGGGTATAGTATTCTTGCTGCAAGTTTCTTCTTTCAGCATTTTGAATATATCATCTTACTCTTTCCTGGCCTGCATGATTTCTGCTGATAGACCTGCTGATACTCTTATGAGAATTCTTTTATGTGTGACTTTATGTTTTTGCTGTATTTAGAATTCTCTTTGTATTCGACCTTTAACGGTTTGATTATAATGTACCTTGGAGAGGACCTCTTCAGGTTAAATCTATTTGGGGATTTTTGAGCTTCATAGATTTGGTTGCCCATATCCATCCCAAGACTTGGGTAGTTTTGAGCTACTATTTTATCAAATATGCCTTTCATAACTTTCCCTATATCTTTTCCTTCTGGTACTCTAATAATACAAAATTTCTTCTAGATTTACTGGTTTACATGCATAGAAAAAAAAATAACCAACTCCATCAAAAAGGGGGCAAAGGATATGAACAGAAACTTTTCAGAAGAAGACATTCATGTGCTCAAACATGAAAAAATGCTCATCATCACTGGTCATTAGAGATATGCAAATGAAAACTACATTGAGATACCATCTCATGCCAGTTAGAATGTTGATCATTAAAAATCAGTAGACAGGCCGGGCGCGGTGGCTCAAGCCTGTAATCCCAGCACTTTGGGAGGCCGAGGCGGGTGGATCACGAGGTCAAGAGATCGAGACCATCCTGGTCAACATGGTGAAACCCCGTCTCTACTAAAACTACAAAAAATTAGCTGGGCATGGTGGCGCGTGCCTGTAATCCCAGCTACTCAGGAGGCTGAATTGCCTGAACCCAGGAGGCGGAGGTTGCGGTGAGCCGAGATCGCGCCATTGCACTCCAGCCTGGGTAACAAGAGCGAAACTCCGTCTCAAAAAAAAAAAAAATCAGTAGACATTTAAAAATCTGGAGACAACAGATGCTGGAGAGGATGTGGAGAAATAGGAACACTTTTACACTGTTGGTGGGAGTGTAAATTAGTTCAACCACTGTGGAAGACAGCATGGCAATTCCTCAAGGATCTAGAAATGGAAATACCATTTGACCCAGCAATCCCATTACTGGATATATACCCAAAGGATTATAAATTTTTCTATTATAAAGATACATGCACATGTATGTTCATTGCGGCACTGTTTACAATAGCAAAGACTTGGAACCAACCCAAATGCCCATCAACAATAGGCTGGATTAAGAAATTGTAGCACATATATGCCAGGAAATACTGTGCAGCCATAAAAAAGGATGAGTTCATGTGCTTTGTAGGGAAGTGGATGAATCTGGAAACTATCATTCACAACAAACTCACACGAGAACAGAAAACCAAACACCACATGTTCTCACTCGTAAGTGGGTGTCGAACAATGAGAACACATGGACCCAGGGAGGATAACATCACACACTGGGTCAGTTGGGCAGGTGGTGGGGGCCTAGTGGAGGGATAGCAGAGGGTGGGAAGATTTGGGAGGGATAACATTAGGAGAAACACCCAATGTAGGTGATGAGGTGGATGGATGCAGCAGACCACCATGGCACGTGTATACCTATGTAACAATCCTGCATATTCTGCACGTGTGCCCCAGAACTTAAAGTAAAATAGTAAAAACATAACAAAATTAGCCCAGCATGGTGTCAGGCAAAAAAAAAAAAAAAATGGAAAGGATATGTCTTTGCCTTTCAAAAAGACATAGATATGATACAAAGAATATGCTCCAACACAACTGTGAGAGTTTAAAAAAAGGTTATAATTTTGAATTTTATTAGGAAATTAATACATCTCCAGTTAGTTATTGGAAAATAATTGTGTTCTTTTAGTGGGGTCATGTTTCCTTGCTTTTTCATGTTTGTCATGTCCCTGCTTTAATATTTGTGCATCCGGTGGAAAAACCACCTCTTGCAGTTTTATAGAGTGGCTTTTATAACAAAAGACTTTCAGATGGATCCTAGGGCAGAGATAGATTCTTAGCTGAGCAGGGTGCATTGGCTTTGGTTCAGGTGAGGATAGTAGTGTGGTCTCTGTGTAATTTCTTCAGCAGTGATCAATGTCAGCAATGCTTGTGTGTGCCTCAGTGGCCTAGGCTGTAGAAATTTGTGAAGGTGGTGGTGGCGTCACAAGATAGATTGTTACAGTTCTCAGTGGCAAGAGCTTTAGGAATCTTCTTGTTCTTTTCCTTGTAGACCCTCATTCCTGAGAGGATCTCTTTTGGTGTTGGTCCTGGCATGGGTCACAGGCAGGCACGGTAAAACTGTGTTTCGGGACACAGATGCTTGAGGTGGTTGTGGTCCTGCACTCAGTGTCTTGTTGAACTGCTGTGGATCTGTGTCCGGATGCAGGTTCACTGTCTTAGGCATAGATGGACACAGCTCTTCCACCAAGCCAAAGAATGTGACTCTGAGGCACTCCTCAGTATCTCAGGCCCAAGGGGCTAGGTTATAGCTGTGACTTTGATCCTAGGGGTGAAGGCACAGCATTATCATGGCTCTAAGCATAAAGGGTGTTCCAAAGGCTCAGACACTGGAGCAGACCATAGCTACAAGCCAATGCGACACAGTGGCAACTTAGGCACCAGGAAAGAGTGTATTACATAGTGGTGACTCTGGCCCCTGGAGTGGTGGGACGCAGTAGTGGCCCCAGCTCTATGATGCCAGCTGTAGTGACAGCAAAGACCTGGGAATGGTCATGGTATGCAGCTATGTATTGGGCTTTGGAGAGCGGGGAACAGTGCATGTTGGCTTCACTCCCCAAGGAGATGGTGTGCATCAGCAGCTCAGGCTCCAGAGGGCTAGTTCAGATCCAGGTAGAACACTTAGGCTGTTTGACCCAGAAGGGCAGAATAATACAGATTGGCAAGTGCTGTGTTTCCCCAGGGGTGAGGTGTCAGGATGATTTTCACACCAAGAAGGCACACAGTTGGTCTGCTGGCTCAGCTGTGACTTCCCTAGGGGCAGGATACCTGACTGGGTCATATGCCAAGGAGGCAGGCACATGGCTGGTCTGCTGGATAAGGCTTGACTTGCCCTCTGGGCAGGACTGCCTAGTCCTTGGCAGGGCAGAATGTCATGTGGACTGTGGACTGAAGTGACAGGATCACAGCTATCTCACTGAGCCTAGGTTTTGAGTCCCTGGGTTGGGGCACTGAAGCCATTAGGATGGAGAAAATGGAGTGCTTCCTAGACAGCTTGTTCTCATGGGTTAGGAAGCTGGGCAGCTTGGCTAGTAAATGGTGGACTACTGCATGTGAGCATGATGCAATGATGGTGAGGCCTCAGGGATGAAGAGATGCAGTGACTACCGCCCCCAAGAACAGAACACACTCTAGTAGTTGCTCTAGTTTCAAGACGGTGCTGTGCAGCAGCAGTAGTAGCATGGGTCACGCGGCTGGGAGGAGCCACAGTACGGGCTCTTTCTCTAGAATAATGCACCCATATGAACTCTGGGCAGCTTCCAAAACTGGACTTAGGGGCTATGAGAACTGCAGGATTCTCCAGCAACAAAGACTACCAGTGTCCACAGACATAATCAGGGCTTCTGGGGAACTTCTTTACCTTTGTTTTCGGGAAAAAGCCCCTCCTAGGACTGAATCCCCGCCTGGGTTCCAAGCTGATCCTGACTGAGGAGACAGGGTTGCAGAGGCAGGGTGTTCCATTCCCTTTTTTATGTAGCCATCCTGAGTTTCTGTGCCCCGTAGGTTTCTGCCACTTTCTTGCTGTATGTACGTCAGTGCTCTCCTGCAGACAATGCAGTCAAAGTGTAGTTGTTTCCTTATTGTTTCAGTCTTTTTTTGGGAGGGAAGGGGATGAGTAACAGACACTTCTAGTCAGCTATCTTGCCAACATCACTGACAATGTCTATTCTCTTCAAATAATAGAAATAGGCTTCTGTTTACTACACCATTTATTCTGTCTCCCTTTATAAAGTTTTCAGGGCACCAGGTGTGGTCATTGCTGTAATCACAGCAGTTTGGGAGGCTGAGGCGGGAGGATCGCTTGACACCAGATGTTTGAGACCAGCCTGGACAACATAGCAAGAGCTCATCTCCACAAAAAATAAATAAATAAAATAAACAATTAGCCTGGCATGGTGGCACATTCCTGTAGTCCCAGCTACGTGGGAGGCTGAGGTCAGAGGATCACTTGAGCCCAGGAGGTTAAGGCTGCAGTGAGCCTGGATAGCACCACTGCACTCCAACCTGGGAGACAGAGCAAGACCCCGTCTTAAAAAAATAAAAGAAAAGAAAAAATAAAGTTTTCAGCGAGTTGCTGTTTTTGCCTCACCTCCTCTCATTATTTATTTAAAATTTACTTTTAATTTATATACATTAATATTTACTTTTTTGAAACACTGTCTATAATTTCTGACCAAGGTTTAGAGCCGTATAACCACCAGAAGAATAAAAACACAGGACATTTTCATGTCTTCAAAAATTCCCTGGCCTGGGACAGTGGCTCACACCTGTAATTCCGGCACTTTAGAAGGCTGAGGCAGGTGAATCACTTGAGGTCAGGAGTTTGAGACTAGCCTGGCCAAGATGGTAAAATCCCACCTCTACTAAAAATACAAACATTATCTGGCATGATGGTACATGCCTGTAGTCCCAGCTACTCAGGAGACTGAGGCAGGAGAATTGCTTGAACCTGGGAGGTGGAGGTTGCAGTGAGCCGAGATTGCACCACTGCATTCCAGCCTGGGTGACAGAGCGAGACCCCATCTAAAAAAAAAAAATTCCTTGTGCCTTAAATTCCTTATAGTCAGTCAAATCTTTCCCCATTCCTAATCCCTGGTAAACTGGTCTAGGTCCTTATAGTTCTTCCTCATTCTTCCTGGAACCCACTTAAATCGATCTTTCATCCTTACCACTCCATTGAAACTGTTCTTGCAAAAGCATCAACTATCTTCATGTTGCTGCATCCAGGAGTCAATTTTAATTTTTTATTTTACTCAATTTCTCAGGGCCATTTGATCACTCTTCTTTTTGGAAACATTTTTCACTTGGCTTCTGGAATATCGTATCTGCTGGTTTTCTTTCTAATTCAGTATCTGCTGCTTTTCAGTCTCTTGGCTAAATTATTTAATTTTTTTAGAGTCAAGGTCTTCCTCTGTTGCCCCAGCTGAAGCGCAGTGCTATGGTCACGGCTCATTGCAGCCTTCAATTCTTGGTCTCAAGTGATGCACCTGCCTCCGCCTCCTGAGTAGCTGGAACCAGAGACACATGCAACCATACTTGGCTAATTAAAACAATTTTCTGACCAGATGCGGTGGCTCACGCCTGTAATCCCAGTACTTTGGGAGGCCAACGTGCGTGGATCACCTGAGGTCAGGAGTTCAGACCAGGCTGACCAACATGATGAAACCCAGTTTCTACTAAAGAAAAAAAAAATGCAAAATTAGCCAGGTGTCATGACACATGCCTGTAATCCCAGCTACTTAGGAGGCTGAGGCAGAAGAATCGCTTAAACCCGAGAGGTGGAGGTTGCAGTAAGCCAAGATCGTGCCACTGCACTCCAGCTTGAGTGAAAAGAGTGAAACTCTGTCTCAAAAAAAAAAAAAAAGAGTTTTGTTTTGCTGGTCTCAAACTTCTAGCCTCAAATAATCCTCCCTCCTCAGTCTTTCAAAGTGTTGGAATTACAGTCATAAGCTACTGCATCTGGCTTGGATTCCTTGCTGACCTCAAAATATTGGACCGTCTCAAAGTTGATGCCTAGACTTCATCCATACTCACTTCCCCAAGTTATATAATTATGTCACTTCATACGGCATCGTAAGCTTAAATGCTTTGACCTCTCTTTTAAATACCTTGTATGTACTGAGCTGCATTCGGGTGTGTAATAGACATCTTAATAATCATCTCAGACTTAACAAGCCATCAGGTGTTTAACAGGCATCTTAAACTCAAACAGATCTCTTGATCTTCCAGCCGTACACCACCTCCACAAAACTGAACCTATTTCCCCCCACGCCTTATCTGAACGTCACTACCATTCTTCCAGTTGCTGTGGCCAAAAATCTAGGAGTCATACATAATTCTCCTCTCTCTTCTTTTGAACTTTCTATTTAATCATAAGCCATTCCTATGAATTCTGCTTTCAGAGTTTATACTAACGTCTGACCACTTCCTATCACCAGCACTGCCTAATCTGAGCCACCATCTCTCCTAAACTAAATTCCCACTAATGTTCTCCCTGCTTTCTTGCACTTGTATATTGTCTTCCTCACAGTGTCAGAGTGATATTGTAAATTAAGTAAGAACTGTCCATAGCTCCCCATCACACCTAGAATGAAATCCAAAACTGTTGACAAGTCTGTAAAGTGCCTGTGACTGGATTTTTTCTATTTCTCAGGCACTGGTAACTAACACCTGCCCCCCTACCTGGTCAGCTCCAGGTGCCCTTGCCTTCTCTTTCGTCCTTGTACGAGCTTATTTCATCCTCAGGATACCTGCATTTGCTGTTTCCTTTGCCAGGGATGCTCTTTCCCAAATATTCAGAAGACTTGTTTCCTGATTCATTTAGGTTTTTACTGAATCTGTCTAAATCTATCTAAACAGTTAAGACCATCTTACAATGTTCTGTGTCTTATTTCTCTGCTTTACTTTTCTTACAGCACCAATCACCCTCTAAAAAAATATTATATACTTATTTTTAAACTGACTCTCTCCCACTATAATATACATTTCTCGACATCAAAGATTGTCATTCATGTTCACTCCCACCACTCCATGTCTGGCATACGGTGAGCACTTCAAATTATTTGTTGTATGGATAAATATATAAAATAGGATTTTATGCTATCTCCGATTGATACTTTTCTCCTACCCAAGGAACTAATGTTTCAAGGAAACATTAATCTAAGAAGTATCTCAAACCGAGCTTGGATAAAGTGTGTAATAATGATGACACAATGTTTACTGAATAAGTAAATTCCAGGTACTAGTCTAAGTTCCTTAAGAATATGAATTTATTTAATCTTCACACAAACTCCGTGAGGTAGTATTACTGTTATCTGCACTTTATAGACAAGGAAACTAAAGCACAGAGAGGTGAGACATTTCCCCCCACAGTCACACAGCTTGAAAGAGGAAGAGCCAGTCCTCAAACCTGTGTCATCCAGCTACACAGTCTGCATTTTCCCCAGAATTATTATGTTTTGATCATTGAGCCATAATATTATGGTCAACTCCTCAGGACAGAAGAGGTTTTGGAGAAATCTGAATTTCTTTTCTGGACCTAAGCCTCCTCTGATCTGAAATTGGTAAACAAAGAGTCTCCACGCCTTGAGTCCGAGGCTTTGCACTCTCCTTGCCTGACTCTTGTTCCCATAAACAGCGAGTCCAAAGCTGGATCCTCCAGACTTTTGAGAGGAGGAGGTGGGAGTGGGAAGGAGGAGCTTGAAGAGGGAGCTGCTAGGTAGTTGGCAAAGACGCCGTCTCCTAATCACAGCCAACAAAAATCACTGGCAATTACCTTATGATCATGAAAAGATCCACGTGTGGTTCTGCGGGCAGGTGCTCCGTGAGTGACGTGAAATGCGGGGAAAGGAGCAGAGGGCAAGAAGAAGAGAAGCGGGGGTAGGATAAGGAGGGAGGAAGAGAAGATGAAAGAAGGAGGGGGAGAAGCGAGAGAGGAGGAGGGAGGAGGAGAGAGATGCAGGGAGGGCACAAGGGATGGAGGGTGTGGTGTCGGGAATCTCTCAGAGAACTTAGACTTTGCAGATGTGTGGGGTTTGCTGCTCTGTACTGATCTCTGCCGCATTCTCTCCTAGCTCCACTCTGTGAAGCCATTGGTGAGTTGCACTTCCTTTTATTATTCAGGGTCTGTGGGTATTTTGATACTTAGGTCAGCACAAGAGGCCTGAGGATTCCTGTCTTAGCAGCCCCTCCCTGCCCAAGACGTATCAGGGTGACAGCTGCTGAGGTGTACAAACATCAGTGGCTCCCTTGGGCCTGGGCTGCTCTGTCTTTACCTCAGCCTCTGCACCTGACACGTGTCTGCTCAGTGGGGTGAACAGGTCTCGCTCTGGCCTTCTCAAGAACACAGTCTTATTTCCGGGAAGTCCCAGCACAGCTGTTTACTCGAGGAAGGCAAAGGCTGCTGAAGATTCATGCTAGAAGCATCTCTGTCCTCCCAGCCTCAGGAGCTCCCCTTCCCAGTTGTGCTCCAAGGCTGTGTGTGTCACCAGGGGTGATGAAGGAAATGCCAAAATCCCGCATCCATGGAGAACGTTAGAGTCAATCCTCCAGCCGTGTGTGGAATAAATTAGTACTGCTACCTCCTTCCTCTTTTTAACCCTCCTCTGCAGCCACACGTGTTACCCCAGCTCATTTTCTCTTTCGGACTCTGGTCTATGCAAACTTACTTCATTGCTCTGATCCTGATTCAAAGTCTTACTTTTACCAGAGGGGGAGAGTAGGGAATTCCTCTCCCCACCAAGGACTCTACACAAGGTCACGCTCAGTGTTAAAAATGTGAGGACTGCTATCTTGTACATTACATACTAGCCACAGAGTTAAAAGAGATTGCCTTGCTACCCCAAGAACATAGGCTGCAAGTGCAACTAGGGAACACAAGACTAGGAATTCCTGTTGCCAGAGAGATTCCGAGTCAATCTAGCCTTCTAGGTTCCTTAGCTAATGGTTGCCCAAGCCTAACTCATGACTTGTGTTAATCCCATGCATGCCTTGTGTCTGCTCTCATCTTTACCCGTAACTCAAGTGTCCAATCCCAGCCTAAGCAGAAATCCAAAGCCATATCAAAGATGAGGAAACCAAGTTTCTGTCACCAGGTATTTTCCAGGTGGTCTCTGCTGTCAGAGAATTATCTGAAACAAGCTCTGAGCTGTAAGACTGAGCTCCAGACCCTTGCAGTCTGCCCTGTCCGGTTTCCTACTTCATCACCACCCTAGCCCCACTGAGAAAAGTGGGTTACAGATGCCCAAATGCTCCCCTGACCCCTTTTTTTTTGAGACGGAGTCTCACTGTGTTACCCAGGCTGGAGTGCAGTGGTGTGATCTCAGCTTACCGCAACCTCTGCCTCTTGGGTTCAAGTGATTCCTCTGCCTCAGCCTCCCAAGTAGCTGGGACTATAGATGCATGTCACCACACCTGGCTAATTTTTGTATTTTTAGTACAGATGGGGTTTCACCATGTTGGCCAGGCTGGTCTTGAACTCCTGACCTCAGGTGATCCACCCACCTCAACCTCCCAAAGTGCTGGGATTACAGGTATGAGCCACCATGCCTGGCCTAAATGCCTTTTTCATTTATTGTCCTGCTTAGCTCCAAGAGCTGTGCTACTGGTCAGTCTCCTGGGTACTACAGTTTTCCAAGAAAAGACAGTGACTCTAAGATATTCTATGCCTCAGGACAAAGAAAATATATGGATGAAACTGATGTTTAAAAGGTTTTTTCAAAAAGCACATCTCAGCAGAAAAGCTTAGAGATTACAGATATTGAACTAGGAATCACCCCCCAGTAATCCAAAACACTTGTCATTTTCATCTGGTGAAGAAGGGAGGTTTGTCTTAGGGAAAGTCCAACATTTTCCAAGGGGCAGAGGCTCTGAGAGTTGAATAAACAAATGCCCAAACAGCCCACAGCTATTAGGGATTGTGACACTTTTATGGGCTACTGCAAGTTGCGGAGATGAAGAGAGAGAAGAGCACAACTTTAACCATCTTTATCACCAGAAAAGAGTCCCAGGCCAGGAGTAGTGGCTCACACCTGTACTCAGTACTTTGGGAGGCAAAGGTGGTAGGATCATTTCAGCCCAGAAGTTCGAGACTAGCCTGAGCAACATAATGAGACCTTGTCTCTACAAAACAATAAATAAAATTAGCTGGGCTTGGTGGCATGTGTTTGTAGTTGCAGCTACTTGAGAGGCTGAGGTGAGATGATTGCTTGAGCCCAGGAGGTTGAGATTGCAGTGAGCTGAGATTGCATCTCTGAACTGTAGCCTGAGAGCCAGAACATGACCCTGTCTTGAAAAAAGAAAAAAGGAGAAAAAAAGAAAAAGAAAAGAGCCCCTAACACTCCAAAGGGACACATCCCTGAGGTTTAAGGTATGAATTAAATTAGCTCCTTAGGTCATAGTTTCTGCAGAGGTTTGTACAGAAGCCCCAGATCAAGGGAGCTGAGCTGTGTAGATGGTGGGTACTGGGTATTTCCAAGGAAATACACCCCATTTATTCAAAGAGAAATAGCAACAATAGAGGCAGGACAGAGTCAGCAATGAGGGGATTGGATTCTTCTATGTCTTTCCTGGACAGATCGACCCTGCAGGTCCCATGTTCTGTTTTTGAAAAAGATAGTGTGGTTCTGAGATGCCAGGGGAAAGGGAACAGAGGATGAGAATGAAAGTGGCTTACAAGGATAAAAGAAAGATACTCACTTTGAATAAAACATCAAGCTTCACCATCTCCAGTGCCAACTCCAGTGACAGTCTTCAATATTACTAGGCTGGCTTCAAGAAAGGTGTTTTTAGTTTATGAACAGAAACTTCAAAAAATAGTAAGATCCAAGTCACAGGTAAGGGTTGCCTCTGAAAGATAATGCTGCACAGGGGCAGGATGTGCCAGGGGTGAGCAGGGTGAGTTCATGGCATAGGAAAGCCATGGGCCACCAGGGGCTGGTGGAGGCATGTTGGGTGGCCTGTGTGTCAACTGTTTCTTTGAGTCTTGTCTGCAAGTGCTGAGACACAAAGTGCCTCTTACCAGAAACTCTGAACCCTATTAAACATTTGTGTTTAATTCCTCTCTCTAGAGCTGTTGCTGATAGCCAGCCCCTCCCGCCCCACAGAGGGGAGCCCGGTGACCCTGACCTGTAAGATGCACTCTCTACAGACATTAAATGCCCAGTTCCAATTCTGCTTCTTCAGAGATTCCAGGGCCTTGGGCCAGGGCTGGAGCAGCTCCCCCAAGCTCGAGATCACCGCCATGTGGAAAGAAGACTCAGGGTCTTACTGGTGCCAGGCACAGGCAATGCCATCCAAAGTCCTGAGGAGCCCGATATCCCAGATAAACGTGCAAAGTGAGTGGCAGTGGGGTCAGTCTGCCCCCGACTGGCTGAGAAGGGCAGAGGCAAGAGGCTAATCCTCACTGTTACGTATTCTGCCTCTGCAAGAGTAGGAACTGTTTGAAAGATATTTTTTAGTTTCTCTTATTTTCAGGATCCTTAGGGGATCTTCCATTATTCACTCTGTTTCCATTCAGGCAAACAGAGAGTACTTAGGAAACCCTTATGGTGTGTCTTCACTGTGCTGGAGGGTGTGGGGGGAAGAGCTGCACAATACTTGGTGCCTGACTACACGAAGTGGATGCTCAGCCAGCACTCCGAATAACTAGGGTGAAATATGTGATGCTGCATTGTGGAGGTCTGGCTGTTGACAAAGGCTACAGAGAAGGGAGAAATAGGACTGAGGTGCTCGGAAAGGTTTTGTGGAAGGAATGTATAGAATAGGTTACTGGAGCCGGCCTTATGGAAGGGCAGTTGGGGCTTGATTAAAAAAAAATACATAGGAAAGAGTGCTTCGTAATTCATCGTGTTATTCCACGTCAATGTTGACATTTCCAACACCCTCTCCCATTCTATGGTGCTGTGAAGCAAATGTCTAATACCTCCAAAAGGCTGTGCTCTCCCACAATTGCTAAAAACTCAATACTGGTGAAACTGAACCACCACCACCACCACAATAGTCACTGAGCAGTTTAGTTTATACATGGCAGGCCCTATCCTAGTGTTTCACAGATATTGGGTAATTGAACCATCCAACTGCAGGAGATAACTATCATTACCAGCTCTCCTTTACATACAGATGGGAAGTTGTTTCTCAGAGAAGTTGAGTAATTTGATCAAGCACACACAGCAAGTGAAAGAGTTGGAACCCCTCTTCAAATAAGGCAGTTTGATTTACAATTTGGACTTATGATCACTTCACTATACTATTGTGCCTTGAAAAAAATGAAAGTTTGAGGGAGTAGGGTCATGGAAGTCACATTGTTCTAGGGAGAGAGGTGATGCTACACCCTCTGTGGTAACACTAGGGTGTCTTTCTTATCCTACCAGCATCAACACAAACAATCAGCAGGCCCCTTCCCCCCTCACCCAAATTAAGGTATATACATCACTGAGTTCACTCATGGCCTTTGCTTTCAGGACTGTCACATCTACTTACTATCTTTGAAACTCTCCCTACTCAGGGTCTTCTTATGTCATCTTGTGTTCACAGGAATCCCTGTCGCTGATGTGAGCTTGGAGACTCAGCCCCCAGGAGGACAGGTGATGGAGGGAGACAGGCTGGTCCTCATCTGCTCAGTCGCTATGGGCACAGGAAATATCACCTTCCTTTGGTACAAAGGGGCCACAGGTTTAAACCTTCAGACAAAGACCCAGCGTTCACTGACAGCAGAGTATGAGATCCCTACAGTGAGGGAGAGCGATGCTGAGCAATATTACTGTGTAGCCGAAAATGGCTATGATCCCAGCCCCAGTGGGCTGGTGAGCATCACTGTCAGAAGTAAGTTCCACTACCCTCCGTTCGGCCAGCTGGTTTCAAAGTGGGTTCCATACTTCCCTGGGGTACACAAAGTTTCCCTGGGGCATGCTGAGGAAGTTCAGTGGGGCTGAGCATCGGTGGGCAGGGATTTAGAGTTTGCTGCATTGTCAGAGACCTTCTCTTACAGTCTACTGTCTCCCTCAGTTCCGGTGTCTCGCCCCATCCTCACACTCAGGGCTCCCAGAGCTGAGGCTGTGGTGGGGGATGTGCTGGAGCTTCACTGTGAGGCCCAGAGAGGCTCTCCCCCAATCCTGTACTGGTTTTATCATGAGGATGTCACCTTCGGGAGCAGCTCGGCCCCCTCTGGAGGAGGAGTCTCCTTCAACCTCTCCCTGACTGCAGAACATTCTGGAAACTACTCCTGTGAGGCCAAGAATGGCCTGGGGGCCCAGCGCAGTGAAGCAGTGACACTCGACTTCATAGGTATAGCTCAGGCTCTGGAGTGTCTTGGTCAATGTCTCCTTCCCAGCATCCTGGGAGAGTTTTGCTTCCGGGGGTGTGCTACCAAAGGTGGGGCTTCTGGGTGAGGTGCTGTTATGAGTGATGTATCAGAGAGGCATGGAGAACTTAAGTTTGGGTGTTGCTCTTCTCTTTTCATAAATGTGATAACCCACCAGTCCCTAGACAAATAAATAAGTCCCCACTTGGAAGAGCAGACCTTGGGCACAACCCACACCCAAGATGTCTGCTCTCTAAGCCCCAAGCCCTTCCTCCCAGCAGATCATGCACAAGTCTCTCCCTCTAGTGCCCACAGGAGACAGAAGCAATCATATTACCTCAAGAGTCATTGAGGGGCTGCTTGGCACCCTTGGACCTGTCACCGTGGCCTTATTATTTTGCTATGGCCTCAAAAGAAAAATAGGTTAGTATTTAAGGAGAGTGGCATTTTGTTACTGTGATCTTTGTTTTCACTGAAATAGGCTGAAATTGTGACATGTATACTGCAAAAGATGTATATGCCCTTAGCCACCTTGCCTGTGAATCTGCCCACAACCCCAGCAGGTAGGAATGGTGCCTATTAACATAGTATAAAGTTTTGTAACGTTCTCCATCCCCCATGTGCTATTAATTGAAGTTCAAGTGATATTTTGTGCTTCTGGGATTTAATTTTTATACAAAAATGTACTACTCAAAATAATTGCCCACAGAAGAGAAATACAGTCAGCAGTTCCAGCTATCCTGACGCTATCCCAGCACTAAAGTCAGTGCATCAATTCTGATTCGCCTTCAAGTATTGTCACATGCTTTTTCTTCTCTGAAATGCACATTCACACATCTACACATTCTACTTACTGCTGGAACTTTCTCACTTTTCCTCTGAAATGTCATTTTGTCCAAGAGGCTTCACCTGGCCTGCACAGCCCACAGCGGTTCTCTCTTATTATGAGTTTCAAGTTGTTAGATTCACACGTTATCACAACTGGTAATTATATATTTATTTATATATTTAACCTTGGTCTCCCGTTCACTGAGGAAGTTGGAGACAAGGCAAGAGAGGACACTACGATTCCCATTTCAATTCCAAGCTTTTCTGACATCTTTCGGTACCTCACGCCATCTATAGCATGATTGTGGCAGCACCTGCCTCCAAGAACTTATGTCACAATAAGATTGTGGTGTGGTTGTGAAACAAAACCAAAACATACAATACATGTAGGAGTTCAGAGACTTGGCTCTCAAGTCCTAGCTCTGGTACTAATTGGCTTTGGGAAGCTCATTTAATGATTCAGGACCTGAGTTTCTGTCTGTGAAATGAAGGCTCTGTAAATGATTGCCAGGATGTCTTCTGGGCACACAGTGGCACCCACAGTGGGCATCTGAGCATGAGGGACATCCCTGCACAGGGTATACAAAAGCACTGACAGTGAGGTTCCTCCATTTATGTGTATGCTCATTTGTTTGTCTTGCAGGAAGACGTTCAGCCAGGGATCCACTCAGGTGAGGCCTGTTTTCTTCATATGTGCCAATAATGCAGAAAAATTGATTTTAAAAATAGATTTAGATTTGTTCTCTCCTCAGCTTTCTTTCTTTCTTTTTTTTTTTTTTTTCCTATTTTATCATACTCAAAGTGCACTCCTGAGTTCTCCTACTGGCAACTTTGAACAATTCACTGTCACTTCCCTTCTTTTAGATTTCGTACATTAATGATAAATCTTTTCATTATTTTTCCTATTGATCCCCCTCCACACCCCTGCAGAATATTAAAATCACATTGCAGCCAGGCACGGTGGCTCACACCTGTAATCCCAGAATTTTGGGAGGCCACAGCGAGTGAATCGCCTGAGCTCCAGAATCCAAACCACCCCGGGCAACAGGGTGAAACCCCGTCTGTACTAAAATACAAAAAATTAGCCAGTTGTGGTGGTGCGCACCTGTATTCCGAGCTACTCAGGAGGCTGAGGGTCGAGAATTGCCTGAACTCGGGAGGCGGAGATTGCAGTCAGCTGAGATGGCACCACTGCACTTCAGCCTGGGCAACAGAGCGAGACTCCGTCTCAAATAAATAAATATAAATGAATGAATTAATAATAAATGAAATAATAAATAATAAACGAATGAATGAATAAATAAATGAATAAAATCACATTGCTATCAGCAGGATCATGCATTAATTCAATCAATCAACCAATATTTGAGGATCTGTAAGTCATTCTGTTGAGTGCTGAGAGGTGTGAAATATAAAAAGCTCTTGAGAGTTTGAAAGTATTTTAGGGTAGGTAAGATACATGCACATTTCTGGAATGTAAGATGGACAGGAATAAACATACTGAACAGTTATCCATGAAGTTCTTTAGATGTTTAGAGGAGGAAAATATTTTTTAAAAATACTTCCATCTAGAGATACCAATGTTTAGTTGACTTTAAAAAATAATGTATTATCATTTACGCCAACAATAAACAGACATTTTTTTCAAATCAGAGTAGCACTCTTTGGCATCTGCCCATGAAGAACCATTTTCTTCTGCCCTTTCCTCAAGTTCCTTGTTCTGCTCAGCAAAGTGTTTTCTGCCTGGAATGAATCAATATTTATTCATTTAATATTTAGGGAGCACTCATGATATGAATGACACTATTCTGGGAATGGGCAGTACCACAGTGAGCCAGTCAGAAGAGAACCTTACACCCATGGAGTTACCCTCTGGTACCTGCTCTGCAGTGCCCCACTCAGCCTGTGCACAGGGCCAGGGCTCATACCACCCTGCCGTGCCTTCTAGCTGATCATTTCCCTATAATTTAGTGTTCTGCTCAGGACCATTTCTTACAGGCTTCTCTTCTTCAATGCAATAGCTGCATTATTTGGGATGCAATTTCAGATAAATAACATGTGTCTCTGTGTTTGCAGGAGTCTTCCCAGCCCTGTACCCCAAGAGTTCACCTGCCTCAACTCAAACTCACCTACCCCAGGGCAGCTACAGCCTGTATATGAAAATGGTGAGCCTTCCCAAATGACCCGCACCAAAGTTGGTAGAGCAAGCTGGGGAAGGGACAATGGGATAACATCTGCTAGCCAAACCTGACTTTGCTGTGTCCCAGCCTCTGCTACAAACAAATGACTCATCTGTCTTCATGGCTGTGACTGGTGGATGGTAGGGAGTAATTTGAAAGACAGGAATCAGGGGCTGTGTCATGATGTCTCCTTCCTTCTCTCGCAGCGAATGCTGTACGTGGGGACGAGGTTTATTCATTGGTGTACTATAACCAGCAGTCAGCAGCAGGTGAGACATGGGGAATACATTTGTCTCTGACTTTTGTCTTTCCTGGAACAAAGAGAACAATCAGGCTGTGCATATCAGATAACAGCATTCTTCAGAGCAGAAGGCTGTGAGCATCACTGTGTGTACTTGGAGGCTGTCCTTTGGTCTGGAGCTACCTTGAGTAGAGCCCAGAGCTGATGCTAAGGTCCTTTCTTTTCTCTGGGGACTGGCTCTCAAAATTCCTAAATTACAACCACTTAGCAAGAGCAAAAATCCAATGGTCTACCTCTTCCCTGCTTCCAACACATTGAAGGTAAAAACATGTAGTTACGATAAGGTGTCATCGTAAGGCCTACATTTTATGCCTTACTCCTCATCATGTGGCAGCATCAGAGGTGATGGCTTCTGCCTTCCCTCTTTGAGTAAGCGTGACACACTCCTCATAACCCCATCACAGCTGGCGTAGGAGGCCCACTTACCCCCTCCCCCCCCAGCCCCAGGCTGCCAATTTTCCTCTGGCTACTAAGGGAATCATATTTGTGATAAACAGAAAAGCAAGACAGAAAAAATGAATGGAAATCAACTCATGGGAAATAGATGGGAGAGAAAGAAGCTTTTCTTAACACGAGTTTAGTGAAGGACTTTAAATATAAGTGGAATCTCACATCACTTACCTTCTCTCTACAGCAGAAACCCCAGGGGCACATAGGGAGGACAAGGTAAGAGTCTTTGTTTTCTCTTCTCCATGTTCTTTCTTTCCTCTGGGACCTGGCTCTCAAACTTCTTAAATTATAGCCACTTAGAAAGAGCAAAAATCCCATGATCTACCTCTTTCCTACCTCCCAACGCAATGGAGGTAAAAACATGTAATTACAACAATAAGGTGTCATTGTACAAGGAAATTTTGGAGGCTTACAAACATATTTACTTTAGCAATGGACACATGAATGATTTTTAGTTAAACTGCAGTGCATACCTAGTCTAAAAATTCTATATCTTTGAAAATCTTTATCCTAAAATATTGTTGAGCCGTACGTACATCCATCACTTTATAAGGTTAGCCAAACAATCCACAGCAACTAAATTAATATTGAACAAAGCTAAGCTAATAGTAATTTGTGTCATTAAAAATCAGTAATTGGTTAACTTGGAATAATCCAAGATATCACCAATGATACAAAAATACTCTCTGAAAACTGCAGAAATTCCAACTCTGTGCATGTATGCAAAGGTAGTAGGTGCTTTGCAGTTTTATCTAGTGCAGTGTGGCAGCCAAGCATCTCAGGACAAAATTCAAATCCTTGGCAAACTCCAGTGACATGCCAAATTTAGTTTATGAACACAAAATCTGGCAACCTTTTAAAAAATGACAGCCCATGGGCCTCCCTAATAATGGCCCATAAGAATGAGGGAAGGGGCTGGGCGTGGTGGCTCACGCCTACAATTCCAGCACTTTGGGAGGCCGAGGTGGGTGTATCATGAGGTCAAGAGATCGAGACCATCCTGGTCAACATGGTGAAACCCTGTCTCCACTAAAAATACAAAAATTAGCTGGGCACGGTGGCGCCGCCTGTAGTCCCAGCTACTCGGGAGGCTGAGGCAGGAGAATTGCTTGAACCCAGGAGGTGGAGGTTGCGGTGAGCCAAGATCGTGCCACTGCACTCCAGCCTGGGTAACAAGAGCGAAACTCCGTCTCAAAAAAAAAAAAGAATGCGGGAAGGCGTTGTATGTTTGCATCAGTTTGCCGCTTGTCAGGAGCATCTTTTTAGTCCACCAGTGGGATACAGGCACTCTGAAAATGCTGGCCTTGGACCACACTTTTTCAAGAGGCCCTGATTTTTGTGTTGTGTGGTGTGCCATGATAAGATGCATCAAACTGACTGGGGAAGAGGACCAGTGGAGGCATGTTTTCCTTGACTTCCTGTTCAGTCCTAACCTTTGCTTCCAGGTTTCCATAGACATCTATGCCAGGCCGAGGAAAGCAAGCATTACAGATGTGGACTATGAAGACGCTGTGTAAGGTTATGGAAAATTCTGCTCTTTGAAAACCATCCATGACACCAAGCCTCAGACCTGATATGTTCTTCAGCGATCCTGGAGCATCAGCTTTCTGGTATATCTCTTCCGGGTGCCATTCTCCAACGGGAACTTTGTTATCAGAACCAGATTCCTGCTGCCTCCTTTGAGAACAGGTCAAATTATGCTTCTCTGTTTACAAGACTAAACAAGATGGAATAAAAGAAATTGGGATCTTGGGGTGGAGGCACAGTGAAGCTTAGAGCACATGAACTCAAGGTTCGTGATTCTGCAGGACTCCTCAGTAGAGAGCTGTGCCCATCATTAGGTCTAAGCGCTTTCTCTGCCCAGGCAACACAGAACTCCAGCCCTGCCACTTACATGGATTGTCGTGTTTCCATCTAAAATAGGACTCTATTTATTTTGAGTCATTGTTACCAATTTATATTTAAAACAAAGGTACATAAAAAGTTATTGTGATTACACTTAATTTGACCTATTTTGTATATATAGGCCAACCTATACTGCATCCAAAATTATCTATTACAGCCTCTAAACGTTTTATGAATACAGTGTGTCTTCTTTGAGTCACATAATTTTTGAAATTGTAGTAATATGGTTTGAAGTCTGTATTTTATTTTATTTTTTATTTGAGACAGGGTCTTTTTATAAGTTTGTCTAGCTAAAAGTTTGTCAATTTTGTTTATCTTTTCAAAAGCCAACCATTAGTTTCATTGATGTTTTCTATCGTTTTTTCTAGTCTCTATTTTATGTATTTCTGCTCTAACCTTTGTTATTTTCCTACTTCTACTAATTTCTGGCCTAATTGGTTTTTCTTTGTTGAGTTTCTTGAGGCATTATGTTAGGTTGTTTATTTGAGATATTTCTTATTTTTTAACATAGGCATTTATTGCTACAAATTTTCCTTTTAGAACTGCTTTTGCTCCATGTCATAAATTTTAGAATGTATTTTCATTTTCGTTTGTCTTGAAATTTTGATAATTTTCTATTTGACATATTCTTCAAACCATTGATTGTTCATGTGTTGTTTGATTTTCACATATTTATAAATTTTACAATATTCCTGTTCATATTTCTAATTTCATAACATTGTGGTTGGAAAACATACTTGATATGATTTCAATCTTCTTAAATTTATTAATAATTATTTTGTAACCTAACATATGATCTATCTTGAAGAATGATTCATGTGTACTTGAGGAGAATATCTGTTCTGCTACTGTTCAATGGAATGTTCTGTAGGTGGTTGTTAGGTCCATTTGGTCTAAAGTGTAGTTTAAATGTGATGTTTCTTTACTGATTTTGTGTCTGAGGCATATAGAGGCGTCAACAGCAAAAATGAGAAGCTAAAGAAAGAATCTGTGAATTCAAAGGCAGGTTATTTGAAACGTGCAGTCAGGGGAGCAAAAACAATGAAAAGGGATAAAGAAAGCCTATGGAATGTATTGATTTTGACAATCCATTCATTGTCAAAAGTGGAGTACTCAAGAATTTGACTATTATTATATCGCAGCTGATCTTTCCCTTCATACCAATTCAATTTGCTTTATATATGTAGGTGCTCTGATATTGGGTGCTTATAAATTTATAATTGTTATATCTTCTTGATGATTGGCCCATTTTTATTATTAATAATCTTCTTTGCCTGCTTTTGCAGTTTTTGAATGAAAGTCTGTTTTGTCTGACATAAGTGTGCTCTGCTTGCTCTCTTCTGGTTTCTATTGGCATGGACTTCCTTTCTCTATCTTTTCACTTACAGTCTGTGTGTACCCTTAAAGGTGAAGTGAGTTTCTTGTAGGCAGCATATAGTTTGGTCTTCTAAAAAAATCTGGCTGAGTGCATGGATCACTCCTGTAATCCTAGCATTTTGAGAGGCCAAGGCAGGCGGACCACCTGAGGTCAGGAAATTAGGAACATCTTGGCCAATGTGGTGAAACCCCGTCTCTACTAAAAATGCAAAAATTAGCCGGGTGTGGCGGTGTGTGACTCAGGAGGCTGAGGGAGGAGAGTTGCTTGAACCGGGGAGGTGGAGGTCATAGTGAGCAGAGATCGTACCACTGCACGCTAGCCTGGGCGACAGACCAAGACTTCATTAAAAAAAACTATTCTGTTTTTTTTATATCAGATTTTATATCTTTTGATTGGAGAGTTTAATAATTCACATTCAAGGTTGTTGATAGGTAAAGACTTACTATTGTCTTTTGTTAAATTGTTTTCTGATTGTTTTATAGATCCTTTGTTCTTTTCTTCCTCTCCTCCTGTCTTCCCTTGTGATTTGATAATTTTCTGTAGTGGTACGTGGTATGCTTTGATTTCTCTCTTTATCTTTCATATATCAATGATAGGTTTTTGCTTTGTGGTTACCACGACACTTATGTAAAACATCTTGTAGTTATAGCCATTAAAGCTGATAACAACTTCATTTGGATTGCATACAAAAATGTTATACTTTTTACCTCCACACACATTTTATATTTTTGATGTCACATGTACATTCTTTTATGTTGTGTATCCATTAACAAATTGTTGTAGCTATAATTATTTTTAGTACTTCTGCATTTTAACCTTTATACTAGAGATATAAATGATTTCCACACCACCATTACAGTACTAGAATATTCTGAAATTGTCTATGTACTAATGCATACCAGTGAGTTTTCTACTTTACATATTTTCATATTATCAATTACCGTCCCTTCTTTCAGGTTGAAGAACTCCAGTAAACATTTTTTATAAGGTAGATGTAGTGATGGTAAACTCTCTCAGCCTTTGGACATCTGGGAAAGTGTTTCTTTCATTTCTAATGGATGGCTTTGCTGCATAAAGTATTTTTGGTCAGATATTTTTCCTTTTTGTTTTTGAGACAGAGTTTTCTTCTTGTCACCCAGGCTGGAGTGCAGTGGCACAATCTTGGTTCACTGCAACCTTCGCCTCCTGGGTTCAAGTGATTCTCCTGCCTCAGCCTCCTGAGTAGCTGGGATTACAGGCATCGCCACCACACTCAGCTAATTTTTGTATTTTTACTAGAGATGAGGTTTCACCATTTTAGTCAGGCTGGTCTTGAACTCCTGACCTCAGGTGATCCTCCAGCCTTGACCTCCCTTTGACATTTTTTTTTTCTTTCAGCACTTTGAATATAACATCCCACTGTCTCCTGGCCTGCAGAGTTACTGCTGAGAAATCCACTCATAGCCTTTTAGGGATCCCCTTATAATAGGACCTTCTTTTCACCTGCTGCTTTCAGATTCTTTTGTCTTTGATTATTAACAGTTTGATTATAAAATGTCTTGGTGTAGCTTTCTTTGGATTGAATATGATTGGAGATATTTGAGCTTTCTGCATCTGTATGTCTATCTCTTTTCCTAGATTTGGAAAGTTTCCAGACATTATTTCATCAAACAAACTTTTGGTCCTTTTCTTGATATCTTCTCTTTATTAATTTCCTACAGTGCAAATGTTAGCTCCCTTGATGCTGCTCCATAAATTCCACAGAAAATTTTCCTCATTTTCTTTCATTCTTCCTTATCCTCTGCCTGGATATTTTTAAATAACCTGTCTTCAAATTCACAAATTCTTCTGCTTCTCAGTTCTGCTATCAATGTTTCTATTGTCCCTTTTCATTTTATTCATCATATTCTTCACCTTTAGAATTTATCTTTTAAAAAATAATTTTAATCTCTCTGCTAAATTTTCCATTTTGTTCATGTCTTATTTTCCTAATTTTGTTAAATTGTTTGGGTGTTCCCTTGTAGTTTACTGAGCTTCCTCCAAACAATTATTTTGAAGTATTTGTCAGGAAAATTTAGAATTCAATTTCTTTGGTGTCAGTTACTGAAAAATCATTTTTTTCTTGAGACAGAGTATCATTCCATTGCCCAGGCTGGAGTGCAGTGGTGGAATCTCGGCTCACTGCAACCTCTGCCTCCTGGGTTCAAGTGATTCTCCAGCCTCAGCTTCCTGTGTAGCTGGGATTACAGGCATGCAATTTTTAGTGGTATTTTGTTTCCTTGTTTTTTCGTGTTGCTTTTCTTTGATGTCTCCAAACATTGATGGAGCAGTCGTCTCTTCTAGACTTTATAGACTGATTTTAGCAGGGAAAAATCTTGGCTTTTAGATGGAACTAAAGGTACCAGCTGAGAGTGAAGGAGTGCAGCAGTTCTAGTACCCGTGAGGTTGCAGACCTTTAGTCTCCGGGCAGCTCTGTCAGCTGAGATCAGTATTGACAAAGATTGCAGGTGTTCTCAGCGGCCAAGGCTGTGGGTATCCTCAGCAATGGTGACAGCTGTTAGGATCTTCAGTGGTGAAGGCCATTATGATTCTTCCAATCTCTTTTTCTTCCACTGGGGAAGTCATGGCCAAGAGGATCTCTTTTTAGGACACGTTCAGCTTGAGGGCATGCTTGCGGTGGTAGTGGCACCAGTGTGTGACGTGTAGTATCCATGGAAAACAGGCACAGAGTTGGGGTCTGAAGCATGGTCACATGTGGAGGAACCACTGCGTGAGTTTGGCATAGTGTGTTCAGGGCACAGGCATCCTTACTGCTGCATTAATCATGGTCTGCAAGGTGGCATGCAGCAGCTTCTCTTCTTTTGGAGTCTGCAGCAGGGATGGCTGTTGGTTGCTGCAGTGGTGCATGATGCCCATGTTCCCTTCAGAACAGGCCACTGGGGACTGTGAATGGCACCTGCTGCATGGCTGATCTACATAGCTCCTGGCCTTCTTCTTTGTTTCTAGCCATCTCCAGATGTCTCAGATACACAAGTCTCCCCAGAAATTATTTCTATGTAGTCATTCTTCATTTTTTCCCCTAATGTGTTGCTGCAAATTCTTAAATGAACCCCAGAGCCCTCCCAAGGCTATTATCATTCATAGATAACTATCTTTTTTGTGTGTGAGTGGGAGGATGAAGGCTAATATCTTCTAGTTAACCATCTTGCTAATGCCATCGTGGCCTGGGCTTTTGCTATGTCCTTGAAAATCCATTTTGCATTTGTTTCACTGGCTTAGGAACAGTTTTTATGGTAATTCCTTATCTGGGCTTTCCTGGAGCACACATATTAATGTGGCATGGTCCTGGGGTTTTGTTATTTCAGAGGAAATTTTCTGATTTTCCTGGAACTCATACAAAAACAATCTTGCTTATCATCCATCTGATGGGTGGATTTTTTTCCCCCACCTGCCACTCATTTATTAAAAGGAAGTCTTTTGAGGGTCCACACTTTATGCTGGTGCTTTAGTTTCATGTTTCTGCCTTTTGCAGGCTTAAAGTTTTGTTTCCTAGTTCCACATGGACTTTAAACACTAAGCTCATAAAAAGTATCTAGTGTTAGCTGGGCGTGATGACTCACATCTGTAATCCCAGCATTTTGGAAGGCCAAGGCAGGCGGATCACTTGAGGTCAGGAGTTTGAGACCAGCCTGGCCAACATGATGAAACCCTGTCTCTACTAAAATACAAAAATTAGCCAGGCGTGGTGGCTGGTGCCTGTAATCCCAGCTACTGAGGAGGCTGAGGCAGGAGAATTGCTTGAACCCAAGAGGCAGAGGTTGCCGTAAGCTGAGATTGTGCCACTGCACTCTAGCCTGGGTGACAGAGCGAGACTGTCTCAAAAGAAAAAAGTATCTAGTGTTTAATTTCCCCTTTATTCCCCCCAGGGGAACAGTAATGCCAATTTACATGTTATAACACTCTGCTTTCACTTCCTCTTTTATCTGCAATGGGGGAATTTCTCTTCTTTCTTACATATGCAGTTATGTTTTTAAAAATTATGTAATATTTGTTCATCACTTATAAGCATTTAAATGGGAAAATTTAGAGTGGGAGAATTTTCGGGTGCTTTAGTCTACCCCAACCTGCCAGAACTGGTATTCTCCACTTCTTGTTTTCCCAGTAGTGGTATGATTTTATTTTGATTTTGAATTTTTTCATCATCTGAGACTTTGAAAGTAAGAAGATTTAAATACCAGTGCTTAGTTTGCCATCTTGGCTCATGCCTTCCATTATAAGTAATTGATGATCCAATTGGCTGGAGTCAGAGACTTTCTGATAATATTGATGACCCTTAATTTTCTCTGCATTTGTGAAGGTCTATTTGTCTATAATAATCTTTCCCTTACAACCAACACCTTTTTCATTCTCCCAATATCGTGTCCACCAATCCCACAATTATATCTTAAAACATTTTTTCTTTATAGTTTCTTATGAATGTGATGCCACATAAAAGTAAAAAAAAATTAATTACTTGAGAAACATTGGAAGGAAATTCTAATTTTAGTTATGCACAGACACAGAAATTGTTAGAAGGCAGCTCTAGAACCAATCCCACCCTTTGCCTTATCCTTGTCTCAGCTCTGGATTTCTTAACCAGTAGGCCATTTATAGCTTTGCCATATACCTTCTTATGACTGGTCTTCCTGGATGGGTCAATAGTGGTGGTTTCTTGTCATGAGGTGTGTAAGTTTCCTGTGAGACATAGATAAATCTGCCACTACGGCATTCAGGAAATGACAATGCTAACTTTGAGTAGGATGCTTAAAGAGAGAAGAAAGAAGAAAGGAGTCTAAAGCTGAGACAAAATATGAGGAAGCAACCATTCTGGAAGAACCCTGCAAAATTTATGTAATGAGACTGCGATTAGCTTGGTCACAGGAAGTATGGGATAGCTTCTAAGAGGAATCTTGGGGTTAAAGGATTATGAGAGGGAAAAAAGATTTCAATCCAGCGAAGTAGAGCAGGCTGCCTCAAATAAAATTAAAGCAGATTTGTAACTCAGTAAAAACAAGGTCCAGGAACCTAGGTATCTGCCTGGATTCTGGCTCTACTCTCACACCCACATGTAACCAGTCACCAAGCTCTGCAGATTTTGACTCTGGCAAAATTTATCTCCTTCTCTTCATGAGTACCACCTTAGTTCAAGCCTTCATCTTTTCCATACTGGACTCTATCACTGGCCATACATTTCTTCTCTTTATCTTTAGTTTTATTCTGTTCAGTCCACATAAACCCTGCTATTCAAATCCAAAATGATTATGTTCTGATCGTGGTTGAAATGCCCTCATGAGTCCTGAAATATTTAGGAGTTTATGGGTGCTACTCACCTTATGTGTCGTCTACAGGCTTGGAACTAAGCTGGCAAATAAAGTCAGATTGAAGAGAAAATATCAGCTCTAATAATGACCATACTAGACTAGATCATGGGACTTATATTTGAACCAAATGGAGGTTTTCTCTACTTTTCTGTCAATAGACTTTGGGACTTACTGAGAGTTGTGTTCAGCCAGCAGAGGACCCTGGCTTCTGTGACAACTCATTGAGATAATTACACATGGAAACATGAGCAGGAAGAGATTATTTTCTGCTTGAGGACAAGAGAAGAGAGGGAACAAGAGGTCATGAGCTGACATCTTCAACTCAACTCACCAATCAGATGAGCCTCTCTTCCCATGCAGAGGAACAAATAGCAGGAATAAAGGGGCATTGGTAAAAGGACCAAACAAATTTTATCTAATGGTGCTCTTTCCTGGGAATGGAGTGAATGTGTCTTCCACCCTATGAAAATACAAGGGTTTTCCCACCTTCCTACCTTTGGGTCTTACCTCTTGTGATGCGCCTGCTGGTACCTTTGCATCTGCCATTCTAAAGTGCCTGTGGATACCTGAGCAGCCCGAAAGGGTCCCTGCCCTCTTACCATGCTGCTTTCTAGGCCTAGAACTTCTCCATCCTCCCAAGTCTTAATTTGTTTGATTAAAATCTCTCTCTCAATATTCATTTACTCCTTAATCTCCACTGCACCCACTCACATGCTGTACGGAGCTCCACCACAGCATGTGAGACACAAGTATGTTTACTCTTCTCTGTCAGTCTTCTGATGCTAGAATGTGATTTCCTTAAGTGTAGAGACCATATCTTTTTATCTGTGCACATCTAGTGCCAAGTATATTGCCCATAAAGTAGGGGACATTGAATAAAACTCTACTGAGTAACTGAATGTATGGATGCATGCATGAATGAATGAATGATGATTATGCTTAGGAATCATACCTTTATGAATTGTGAAAAAGTTATTAGCAGAGTGTGTTAGAAAAGTGAGCAAAAAAAAAAAAAAGTGGTAAAACGATGGAAAGCCATCAGTGTAATCTGAATCTTGGTTCTTGCTTTTTTCTTCTACTGCAACAGAACTGATGCTCACCAGCCTGCCAGAAAGACACTCACAGGAAGCTGCTCTGGGTTCTCTATTAAGGGTTGGTGCAGTCGATGACCCATGGTTCACAGCTCCCCTTTGTCTTCTTGCCTGAAAAGTCATAACCCATCCACCATCTGAAAAACTCGCACTTATACAATTAAAACAGAAAGTAGAAAGGTTCGAACTGAATTGTCTTTGACCCCTAGGCATCCCTTCCCACTTGCTGTTCTCAGGAGGCCCAGGCCACCTGCCAGGAGGTATTTTCACACTCAGAGAGAAGACCGCTCCCCATCACAGATGCTGCTCTGATGTCTTCCAAGAGCCTCCTTAAGTATCCCTGTGTCTCTGCCTTCCCTTAGACACCAAGGCTGGGTTCTCCTCCACTTACACTATAGGAAGGAATAGGTATATCTTCTTTTTTTTTTTTTTTTTTTTTGAGACGGAGTTTCACTCATGTTACCCAGGCTGGAGTGCAATGGCACGATCTCGGCTCACCGCAACCTCCGCCTCCTGGGTTCAGGCAATTCTCCTGCCTCAGCCTCCTGAGTAGCTGGGATTACAAGCTCGCCCCACCATGCCCAGCTAATTTTTTGTATTTTTAGTAGAGACGGGGTTTCACCATGTTGACCAGGATGGTCTCGATCTCTTGCCCTCGTGATCCACCCACCTCGGCCTCCCAAAGTGCTGGGATTAGAGGCTTGAGCCACCACGCCCGGCCGGTATATCTTCTTTAGTAAGGATTTACCGTAGCTTCTATTGCTACGAAAGGAACTGATACTCTTCATGAAGAAGAAAAAAATGAACTTTGTAAAACTCCAGTCCCCTAGAGATATCAGTATCTAAAACTACAACTTACTCTTGCTTTCTCTGACTCTGGGGTGTTGTTATTTTCAAATCTTCCAGGGAGTTAATAAACTCTAGCTTCCAAGCATTCACACCCTGTCTGAATTCTCCGTCATGCTATTTGGTCCATGTAGAGCCCTAGTGGACTTCTAGAAATAATAAATTTCATTGTAAAAATTCTTCTGGACAGAAGGGCCTGGCTTTGTCTAAATTACGTTGGAGAGTGTCTGCACAGACAATATTTGGATTTCTGCTAGCCTGTTCTGCTAGCAAGTTCTTCAACAAACAGCGTCACCTCTATAGAACTCTGAAAGTATCTAGTTACTACCTTGGACAGGACATTATTAGGGAAAGCCCCACCCAACAAAGACATATCATGCTGTTCAAGGTAACTACAGTAATTATTTAAACTTCTACTACCACTACTGCCATAGCAATGATGATGACCATGACTGTGACTACTTCTACTGCCATTTATGCAGCAATTACTATAATAAGTAATTCACATATATTATGACATTTAATTGTCTCATAGTGACTTTGGAACCCCAAGCTCAAAAGATGATATCTAGGGATCTTGGAAGTTAATCTGCTTCATTTTTTATTTTTCCATGCTAACTGTCCTAGTAATCAACTTCATCATGTAGGAGGTGTGATTTGTTTTATTCTGACATGTTTCATGAAGACTCTATTTGTCTCTGTCTCAGTCTGGCATGCCCTAACTTGGCACCGTACTTTATGTTCCATGCAAGACATTGAACACGGTTCACAGAGATGACTGTTGCTTTGCATATGGCAGAATAGGCTTCAGTATGTTAGCACCTGTGAAATCTCCATGTTAAGGGTTCACCTGGTTGATCTAAGAGGCGTTTATACCTATGTCCAATGCTGCTTCTTTCTGATACCTGTGACTCCATCCTGTTGGTGGCAAAATATCCTTGCACAAAGAGTGTTGTTTTCTCTCACTTTGATCAAACCTACAAACACACAATTTTATTCCTGCCACTATTACCTTAATTTTTAAGTTGCTTCCTACCCCGCGCCAAATATCTGCTAATCCTCTTAATCTCTGGCCATGGTCCCTGACGTGCATTCAAGCTTAGGTAGGCTTCCAGGATATGCCTATTCACAGGTAAATTACTGCTGCCTGTCAGGTACAGAGTAGCACCCACATGGAACGTGTTAATCCTCTTAGAGGATTTATTGCCACCTCTGTGACCCACCCGCCTCATTTCCGCTGCTTTCCAGCTGTACGTTTTATACCAACTGTGAATTTTACCTCATACCATTTGCTAAGACCTTAAGAAATATTGATTTTTTTTTAACTGAAGAGGCCACATTTCCATAGAGGGTATATAGAAATCAGTGAAGGGATACAGATATTTTGAAAAATCTCCTTGATGTCTATGAAAAAAACCTGTACCCACCACCCATCCTCCACCAACTTTTTCATGATCCTTTCTTTACTCCTTTCCTTAATTCCCTCCCACCCACAAAATTTCTATACCTTCCAGGTTGGTCAGAACGGGGAGGAATTACAGGCCACCTAGAAACCCATCCGGTAGGCAAGACTTTATGATAAGAGCAGTGACTAGCTTTGGTCCTGGGAGAGAACAACTTTCTCTTTCAGACACATACAGACCATTTGCCTATGCAGGAAGTTAAAGAAGTATTGTTTTCAACACTTGAAAATGAGAGAGGCCATAAAACCTAGGTTTTGTTTTATGTGAGTCTTTAAAAAGTACATAAATAGCATATGTTTATTGTAAGAATAGTAGAAAACACAGATAAGCAAAATGAGGAAAATAAAACTCGGCTTTAATTAGATTTTTCGGATGTAATTACACTAACTCTGTGGTGCTGATTATCTCAGACACTTTTTAACTGGTGAGCCGGGGGGTGATGTGCAGCAGATAAAATGCACTCTGAAGCCACTTTTTTCTTAACCGTATATCCTAGACATCTTATCTTGCTATTAAATATTCTTCTACAGAATTATTTTAATGGCTGTTTGGTTTTCCATATCATTTTGACACATAACTTATTTTTAACACTCATCTCTCCTTGTGAGATATTTTGTATTTTCTTTTTATATTCTTATAAGCAAGGCTTTAATGACCATCCCATATAAATATAAGCATTTCTCAAACTAAAACTATGATAATAGTGAGAATAAAATGTTAAGTATTCAGTTGTTAAAAATTCAATGTTAAGTATTCAGGTAAATGTAAGTACCTGAACAGGTTACACAGAGTCTATGAATACTTTATTTTCAGATAGTGCCCAGTTTAAAAGGACCTATGATTTTGTGGTTTAGAGTTTCATCCTGCATAAAGTTCATTTATGAGACAACATCCACCGGGACTATATCTGATCAAAGTGAGCGTGATAAAAGGTGTTCACATGATGCATGCTTTGATTTGTGTGGGTTAACTATATTAGGATCAGTCTGGGGTACAAAAGGAAAAATGGCAATGTTTTCAGTAATATGCAGCAAGTGTTTTAAGGTTTAGTAAAATATCACTCTAGAAAGCGACTGACTAAAGAAAATTTTACTTAAGAAATAGGAGCTATTGAAACAACGGCCTTATTATTTTAAGGACATTCAGAAACAATGTATCAAGATAATACGGCACAATGTTTAAGAGCCAGACTCTGGAACTGGGCTCCCTGGGTTTGAATCTCAGCTCTTTTACTACTGGAAATTGACTATGCTGATCTTGATCATTTTACTTGCTGCTATGGTCTGAATGTTTGTGTCCTGGAAAAATCCTTATCTTGATACTTAATACAATAAGAATAAAAGGTGGATACCTTTTATTTATTTTATCTCTCATTACTAACAATTTAGTCTCCCTCGAGCTGTCATTCATTGTATAGTCACAAGGCAAGTTGCAAACCCAACACTTGACTAAAGGGATTGTCAAGAATACCCATGTTGGATATTTAGTGACTCTCCTTGATTTCATTAATCAGTAGTGAATTTCATTAACCCATTAACAAAAGGTGGATCCCTTTGGGGTCATGAGGGTGGAATTCTTATGAAAGGGATTAGTCTCCTTGTAAAAGAATCTTGAGGGAGTTTGTTTGCCTCTTCCATCATGTCAAGACACATAGAAGACACCGTCTATGAGAAACAAGGCCCTCATCAGACACGAAATCTACTGGTGCCTTGATCTTAAACTTCCCAGCCTCTTGAACTACAACTGATAAATTTGTGTTTTTTATAAATTACTCAGTCTAAGGTATTCTTTATAGCAGCCCTAATAGGTTAAGACAGTTTTCTTTACTAGTGCCTCAATTTCCTCAATCACATGAAAGGAGATAGTGCCAACTTCAGAAACTCGCTGAAGGTAATAACTTTGCAAGCACGAGGCACTTAGAATTCTGTCTGACTCATTACAACCCATATGTAAATGTTTGCTCTCATCATGAGTGTCAGGGTATGGAATTTCTCTGGCACTGAAAAAATCAGCTATAATTGTTTTAGCCTTTACAGGACAAAGGATAATGGTCAAACATTGTGGCACTCTTCTACTTCCTTTTTTGCTAATTATACAAAACCTATTCTGAAAGCCACATTTCATCCCCCGCTCAGAGGCTCCAGTTGGTGGCCAAGAGTACATCTCTTTTCAAATAGCTGGATCAGGTCCTCATGCTGCTGTGGTCATTGCTGGTCATCTTTGGTGAGTTCAATAATTTGGCTGAGAACTGAGGTGGCAGCAGAATGAGGTCTACAGCTCCCAAAAGGTTGGAGGCTTTATCGGACCCAGGGAATGGTGGGGGTGCTCAGGTCCTTCCTCCAGCTTGGGCTTCAGTGGCAGATGCAAAGAAGTAGGCTGAGGACAATGAAATTGCTGCACATCCATTAATCATTAAGCACAATGCTTAGCGTTCAAGGTAGAACACTTTGCCATTTGCTGGTCATTAATTGCTATTTTAATGTCTTAGATCTCATTGAATAATATGTTCTCATAGTAAAATGTTCATAATATTAGCATTTAGCACTGCCCTTCTCCTCCATGAACACCAAGTATTTAATTGTTATCTATAAGATTTGGGTTCAGCAGATGCATTGAGACCCTTTGCTAATGTTCTTCTGTTTAATCGTGGACAGTGAGGGCGATGACAGCTGCTGCTAGAAAATAAGATTCCTGGCTAGGCGCGGTGGCTCACGCCTGTAATCCCAGCACTTTGGGAGGCCGAGGTGGGTGGGTCTCCTGATGTTAGGAGTTTGAGGCCAGTCTGGTCAACATGGTGAAATCTCGTCTCTACTAAAATACAAAAATAAGCTGGGTGTGGTGGCAGGTGCCTATAATCCCAGCTACTTGGGAGGCTGAGGCAGGAGAATCCCTTGAACACAGGAGGTGGATATTGCAGTGAGCCAAGATCACACCATTGCATTCCAGCCTGGGTGACAGAGTGAGACTCCATCTCAAAAAAAAAAAAAAAAAAAAAAAAATGTGATTCCTCTGTCTATGCTGTGTAGGCACTAAATAAGTATTTATTATTGGAATAAAAGGGCTCTAACATAAAATATGGCCACAGGAAAAAGACTGATTTATTGATTTCTTTGAACTCTCATGATGTACGTTTCCTGATGAGCCCTTTATGATCATGTTGTCATGCCTGTTTACCACTTGAAAAGTCTGAGTGTGAGATAGACTTGTGGGGGATG
This sequence comes from Sapajus apella, assembly GCF_009761245.1. Taxonomy (NCBI): domain Eukaryota; kingdom Metazoa; phylum Chordata; class Mammalia; order Primates; family Cebidae; genus Sapajus; species Sapajus apella. Next base: position 1,880,026 of record NW_022437059.1, on the reverse strand, counting down.
GCAGAAGAAAAATGAAATCAAGGAGAGTCACTAAATATCCAATGTGGGTATTCTCCGACAATCCCTTTAGTCAAGGGTTGGGCTTGCAACTCGCCTTGTGACTAAACAATCTATTTCCCTAATCTCTCCTTACTAACAATTCAGTCTCTCCTCGAGCACACATCTTGAGAGATTAGGGAAACAGAAAAGAAAGAAAAAATGGAAAGAAGTTTTTGAGCAATTTACCAGAGTAATATAAATTTATCAATTATGAGGGCAAATGCTGTGTGCTAATCTCTGGCTTTTGATCTCCTCACAGCTGCAGTCAATGAGCAGGCAGGTGAGTCCTCCTTGTCTTTGTTGTTCTTGGTCTCAGGTGTATCAGTTACCCAGCTACCCCAGGGTTCTGTAAAGGTGGCTCTGGAAAGCCTGTGAAGACGTCCTAACATTACTGCCCTCCAGGCCGACATGTTCTGAGGTCACGCAACCTGTTTCTGCCACCGTTTGCATGTCTGGACGACCAGGTCCCACCCAGCCTTCTCAAGGTCCCAGATGCTTGCCTCTGCTTTAAAAGCCTGGCTGTATTGAAGGTCAGTAATGTCTCAAAGAAGGCGTGCAGATTGGAGAGAACAATTTGGAGAGAATTATTTTCCTGCCCATAGGACTGTAATGCCTCAATACTGCCTGGTTGAACACTGAATGTTTTCACAGCTCTGAAAACAGTTATTTATAGAGGAAAGTGTCAGAGCTACAAAATTCTGCAGGGTCAGAATAAACGTGTCCTCATTGCTTCTCTAGCTCTAGCTCAGGAGTCAGCAAGCTATTCTTGTAAAAGGCAAGAGAGTCAAGAGGCTAAGCTTTTCAGGTGTGTGCTGTTAACTGCGGTAGCAGGAAAGACCATACGTAAATGAATGAGGATGGCTACATTCCGATACATTTTGTTTAACAAAACAATGTTGGCCAGCTCCCAGGCCGTAATTTGCCAACCCCTGCTCTAGATTTAGTATTTAGAGTTTTTAAAAATACATGTATTACTGTTCTAATCATAAAGACAGGAATAAAGCTAATTTTATTTTACTCTGAGTTAAATCTGTGCTTAGTGAAGAAAGTCAATGGGAAAAAATATTTTATTCTGTAAACAGAATCTTCACATGAGCCAAGACAAAATCTAAAGTAAGGGAGAATTGTTTCCTTGTCTATTGAATGTTGGCTACCAAGTGGAAGGGGCTCTTTGAGCTCTAAGGAACAGTGTGGGGATAAGCAGATCCCAGCCTCACCTTGAATAGAACAAGAGCAGCCAGGGAGAACTTCAGGGGTCCTATGTGGAGCTTGCTGAGGAACAAGTCTGGTCTCTTGCATTCATTCTGCCCACATAAGTTCCCAGAGCTCCACCCTGTGATACCCATCCCCCCACTGTCTGTCTGGATAGAAATGAGAGGAGACCTCAATCAATACTCAGGAGGTTTCTGACCATTAGTGGAATCATGCCCGGGTGGCGGGCTCCCTGAAGTGAATCACCTACAACCATTCGGAGAACAGGACAACAGCCACTTCATTCTCTTACCTTTCCTTTCCTTGCACAAGAGCTTCTCAGAAAGTTGAGATGGTCTTCTCAAGTTTGAGATCTTTTCTTTTTAAAAAGAGTGAGAGGATATTTAGTCCAGCATGAGGTATTGGAAAGAGCAGGACTTATATAGCCAGAAAGACCAAACTGAAATCATGGCTTATATACCTGCCCTGTAGGCTGGGCATCACTTGGCCTCTGAACCCCAGTCTTCAGGGAAAAGCTTCTGGTCCGTTGAGAATTACACTCCCCTGCAAGGCTTGAAAATGCTAATCAGCATAGCAACTGAAAAGGTCTTTCTGTCCCCATCCATTGCCTCAACGTGGTCTTCTACCCCATTTCCTCTTTTCAGCCCCACCCATACGCTGCACTCACCACCTGGGACCTTGTCCTTTCATGTAAGGTTCTGAAAAATACCATTTGCTTTTGTTTTTTGCTGAGAAATACCATTTCCTTTTGGTTTTTGCTGTAATGATATTTTCAGTGAAATTCTTGTGAAAAAACATGATTCAGTCCTGTACATCTTGCCCCGAGTTAAATCTTTGTGCTTCTACTTATTTGCTTTTCCCAAGAACTTCTGTTCACAACCTACCCTTCTCCCTGCCCCCTACCATTGTCCCTCCAATGCAGTTCTCCTCTGTGCTCTCTGGGGTCAGGAAGATTCTACTGGGCACTTCTGTAGGGAGAGCCACTCTCAGCCAGTTGCTGGAGGATTTGGAACTCCCTGAGGATGAACAAGTCAGCATTAGGGCTTATTGCCCTTCCCTTCTAGGGCCTCTGACTCCTTGCTCTCCACTAATGGTGCATGCAAATTAGAGCTCTTGAGGTTGCACCCCAATGAGAGTCAGTGTGGACCCAGCACACTTCTGCTGAGGCCTCCAAACTGCCAGGTAGTTGGCATCGGAGCAGTCACTGCCATGCTGGAAGCAAGTGGATACAAGCTCACACAAACCCTATTCTGACTCTTTGGGTTCCCTCATATGAAACTGTGGACCAACTTGTCTACCTCATAGGTAGGACATCACTCTCAGGGGTTTTGACTTCAAATCACCTTCATTTATTCAGTATCCCTGAATCCACCCCATCTCACAGACCTGAAACCCATTATTTTGGTTGCTCTTGAAGTGCAGTTATGATGTCCTCTTAGTCCTCCTCAGCCATCATTAGCCTCTGCCACAAAGACATCCCCCATTGAGGCTGCGAAGATTTGTGGCCAAGTGGTCCGTAAATGCCAGCACCATTGTGTGCTTCTCACAGAATCCTTAAGGCAGCCTGATGAGAGGCAAATGCTCTTTGTTGTTCCGTTTCTCAGATGAGAAACTGTAACCGAACACAGGTCTAGCTGCCCACTGTTTGCAAAGACCAATTAACAAGGAAGACATCTGTAAGAAAGACAATGACTTTTTAATTCAAAAACTTAGCTGAGGGGAAGCAGTACAGGCTCCTGCCTTGAAAGTACCACTTCAGCTTCTGAGGCAGAAGGCAAGGGCTTTCAAAGGGGCATTTGGTGTGAACAGCATGCAGGGGAGGGAGCAAAGTGGTGCAAGTCTCCATGACTTTCTTTGGATGGCATCTGTCTGGCTGGCATCAATGTGGGCAGAGCTAGGTTGTAAACTGGGGCAATCTTCTGGTGGGAGAGAGTTCTGGAGGCACCTGGTTTGCTTCGAATTTCTGTCTCTGGATCCTTTAAGTAAACACATAGATAAGCTTTCAGTGCAAGGAGTGGCTTGTGGAGAGGAGGTAAAGATTCTAATTGCATTCCTAAAGAGCTAAGTAGGAGGTGGGGGAAGGAAAAAGGTAAAAATACTTCTTTTTTTTCCCTTAGAAAAATAGGATAGTTTATTACAAAACCAAGGTTCAAAGAGTAAAGTGCTTTGTCTGGTATCACACAAGTAACAACAGTAGACTCAGATTCAAAGCAGTGTGATGTGGCTTTTCACCACTAGGTTCAATGTTCTGAGCACTGAAATCAATCAGTATCCCCTGGTGAGACTCTGGCTGCATCTTTACTTTCCGGCCTCTGAGCTTTAGTCTCTCTCCGCAGCAATTCCTCTCGGAGCTGCAAGTCACCTCACCCCGCTGCTCCCACTTGCTGGTCTGCTATTAGGGACTCAGGATCATCCACTCCTCACTGCTTTCCATCCTCCGGCTTGCTCTTGGGGCAGTCTGCCTCTTACCAAGCAGTTTGAGGACACGAATCATCCTTAACGACCAGCTCAAAGTCTCACGTTGTCAGCGGTAGCTGGAGCCAGTGAGACTGCCTGTCTTGCCGTTTTCAACAGCGTCTCTAATCACGACTCCTCTTCCTATCAGCAGGGGCGTTCTCTACAGGAATCTCTTCTGTTTGTGGGGGAAGACTCTACCAGTGTACAGCCTTCCAAGTCCCACAGTGGAGTTTCCATGAGATCTAGTATCCATTTGCAAAGGAGGGCACAAGTCTTGAATGAAGTTAGTTGTTTCTCCAACACACCTTTTCTGCCCTTCTAAATTCATTTTAAAAATTAGATTGTTCCCCAATGTCCAACAGGTAATTCTAGTTCTGTTGGAACAGCCAGTAGCAAACCATACATTTTTCCAAAAACGATACTTCCAAACTCCACGAATCTCCTGTGACTTTTTGGCTCTAGCTCTGCAGTAGCATTTTATGAGTCATCACATCTCTTATTTTATTGACTTCTACTTCCTTCTACACATCTGACAGTCATGACACAATTGAATAGCGATAAGAAGATTTTTATTTGAGATATAACTTAATTCCTTATTTTGTGGTCAGAATCCTCTACTATAATTCTAAAATATCATGAAGATGTCACAAACACAAAACATAGTCTGGTACCATAAATAAATGAAGCGACGGGGTCAAAATAAGGAAAGCAGCCTCTGGGGAGGACATTTGTCTTTGGCAATAGCTTTTTTCTTTATATGATCAGTCTCTAGGGACTGAGTCTTGGATTAAAAATAATCTCTACTTCATTGAATAGATGAGAAAAAATGTTTTCTGTAAGCATTCAAGTAGAGAATTCAAGTAGAGAATCAAAGATGCTGGATCTTATTCCAGTAACTGGCTTATTTCCAATAATCCAGGACACTTGATGGTTTTATCCGATGAGGCAAGAAGAAGGGATGAGACCTGAATTTATAACACAGTGTAGAGCTCTGAGGGCTGGATGAAGGCATGAGGGTGAGAAAATAAAGCGCCCGCTGAGGACAATGGTTTCCCTGTGTGGTGTCACTGACGGAGAAAGCTGAAGATGTTTATCAGAACACTCCTTCATGAACATTAAAAAATCAAGATGACTTTGACACCCCTGCAATAGACTGAATGTTTGTATCTCCCTCAAATTCATATGTTGAAACTCTAATCCAGATGTGACGGTATTTGTAGGGGGGGCCTTTGGGAGGTAATAAGATCATGAGGATGGAACCACCATGAATAGGACTAATGCCTTTATAAGAGTCCAGAGAGCTAGCTGGTTCTTTTTCTACCATGTGAGGGTAGAGCGAAAAGTTGGCAGTCTGCAGCCTGGAAGATGGCCCTCACCCCAACCCGACAATGCTGGCACCCTGACCTCAGACTTTCAACCTCCAGAACTGTGAGAAATAAATCTCTGTTATTAATAAGCCACTCAGTTTATGGCATTTTGTTTTAGCAGCACGAGCTATAATATCCCCTGAAGAAACATGGGATGCAACTCTCAGTAATTAAGGCATGGGTTGGAACCTCTACGTTGTCTAAAAAAGTAGAGGCTATGCCTGGGACCACCTCACTGCCAACGAAGCCTATCTGGGTTCTCTGCAGAAATGGCTAATCCAGTCTCCCTCCTTCCCTTGCAGGCAAGCTGACCCTTTTGGCGCCCTCTTCCGTCTTTGAAGGAGACAGCATAGTTCTGACATGCCAGGTAGAATGGAAGTGGAACGTCCAGACGATGGCTTACTACAAGGATGACAGAGAGTTATCTGTTTTCAAAGAAGTCTCAAGTTTCCATATCCAAAGTGCAGTTTTAAGTGACAGTGGTAACTATTTCTGCAGGACCAAAGGAAAGTTGTTCCCGGGTAAAAGTTCAAACATAGTAAAGATCAGAGTCCAAGGTAAAACTCTCACTTCTTTGGGATGGGCTGGGTACCGCGGCAGCAAGGCAGGGTGGGTACTGGGTAGGCGGAAGCCGCTCGTGGGCCAAATATAGACTGGGACGCTGTGGTTTGACCATCAAGGGAGCCATGATGGGTAAGAGGTGTCTGGCTCTGAATGTCTTGTTTGCTGGAGTTGCTTCTTACCAGGGGCTTTTCAGCAGGAACCTTAGACCTCACTACTTTGGGGACTGTTGTGATCCTTCTCTCTAGAGCTGTTTCAACATCCTGTGCTGACAGCCAGTGACTTCCAGCCCATCGAAGGGGGTCCAGTGAGCCTGACATGTGAGACCCGGCTTTCTCCACAGAGGCTGTATGTTCAGCTCCGGTTCTGCTTCTTCAGAGAAAACCAGGTCCTGGGGTCAGGCTGGAGCAGCTCCCCGGAGCTCCAGATTCCTGCCATGTGGAGTGACGACACAGGGTCTTACTGGTGCAAGGCAGAAACGGTGACTCCCAGGGTCAGAAAACAGAGCCTCCAATCCCAGATTCATGTGCGGAGTAAGTATCAGTGAGGCTGGGCCTGGAGAGAAAAGACAGGAGGGCTGTAGCTTCAGTTTGAATTGCTAGTCTTCTTGTTTCCTTGTTCAACTCCTGTCCTTGAAGAAAGTGAACATTAAGCTGGAAAAACCCTCCAGATTGCTCCTGGCTTCTTTTTTTTTTTTTTTTTTTTTTTCTTGGAGACGGAGTTTCGCTCTTGTTACCCAGGCTGGAGTGCAATGGCGCGATCTCGGCTCACCGCAACCTCCGCCTCCTGGGTTCAGGCAATTCTCCTGCCTCAGCCTCCTGAGTAGCTGGGATTACAGGCACGCGCCACCATGCCCAGCTAATTTTTTGTAGTTTTAATAGAGACGGGGCTTCACCATATTGACCAGGATGGTCTCGATCTCTTGACCTCGTGATCCACCCGCCTCGGCCTCCCAAAGTGCTGGGATTACAGGCTTGAGCCACCGCGCCCGGCCTTTCTTTCTTCATAAGAATCAGAAATGGACTAAGCCCCTTATCATCTTTTTTATTAGTTAAGTAATATTCATTGATCAAGACTTGATTGATCACTGACTGTATGCCTTGTCATTTAGCAGCGGGTTCGGTACTTTGCAAGACAAACCACCTGCTTTCTAATGGCCCTCTAAACGTCTCCACATGCTGAAATTGCAACACAAATTGACTTACCCGAAGGCAATGTGGTGCTAGAGCGTATAGCACTATCTGAAGCATCAGGAAAAGCAGATCTGAGTGAACGGAGCCGTCAGAGGAGAAGTTGTATTTGGTTGAACCTTGAAATTAAGAATAATAGAAGAATTGTTATTGGGACTGTGACTTTTCCAAGGCAGGACTGATGATATCAGTGCCCTCTATATTCTGTGCAAAAGACATCTGTGTGCAAGTGACTTTTCCAAAAAATTGAACAGTTTCCTGTCTCATGGAGTGGATGATCCATCACAAATTATTTAAAAGAATTTTAAAAGACTTAAAAGAATCACCCTCTTCACTCTGTGAAGGAGAGTGATGCCGGCAACTTCTCCTCTGACCGCTCTATTCACTCAGATCTGCTTTTCCTGATGCTTCAGATGCTGCTATACACTATAGCACCACATTGCCTTCGGATAAGTCAATTTGTGTTGCAATTTCAGCATGTGGAGACATTTAGAGAGCCATTAGAAATTAGCCAGGGTTAGGACATACAAATATCTTTATCCACATTCCTCAATGATAATTGTCATAGATTCCTTACCTCCATAGGAATGCTTATAATGGATTATCTATACAATCTCTACATTCCCACTCCTTGCATTAGAGAATGGAATCAGTCAAACCCTATTCCTAGAGTTTCCCTTAGAGTTCTCGCCTTTTATCTTATATCCATCTAGGAATTCCCATCTCTAATGTGAGCTTGGAGACCCGGGTCCCTGGGGGACAGGTGACTGAAGGACAGAGACTGATCCTGCTCTGCTCAGTGGCTGGGGGTACAGGAAATGTGACATTCTCCTGGTACAGAGAGGCCACAGGTACCATTCTGGGAAAGAAAACCCAGCATTCCCTGTCAGCAGAGCTGGAGATCCTGGCTGTGAAGGAGAGTGATGCCGGCAAGTATTACTGTCAAGCTGACAACGGCCATGAGCCTATCCAGAGCAAGGTGGTGAATATACCTGTGAGAAGTGAGTGACACTCTCATTCATATCTGCCAGAAATTCCCAAACCAAGGTCATGGTACACAGGAGTCATGAGGAAATTTCAGGAGGCCCCAGGGATTAGTGTTGCGGAGAACCAAAAGCAATTTGCAGATGGGTTACCCTTGCAGGTTAGCCTGCTGACCTGTTTCTTTTTGTGGAAGGAAACATAAAGAGGGCTGCAACTGATTACGAAGCATAAGCATTCTTGCCATACTACAATAGGTTAATGAAACATCTATTACATGAAACCTTGGAGCTCTGGGCCAGGGAGTGTCATGGATCTAAAAGGTTTATAGTGTAACAGCCTGCTTCATTTTATGTCATTTCCTTCAAAGTGATTTGAGTGTTTCTACCTTGCAGAGATTACACCCAAAGGGAGACATGTTACTGGTGATTTACTGGTGTGGAAAATTACCTGGTAGCCAAGTGGGCATTTCTGTTCTGACCCATTCCTACAGTCCTAAACCAGGCTGAACAAACACACCAAAATATGTGCTTAGAAATGCTCCTATGTATCCGTTTTCCCAGGAACAACTATAATATTATAGAAATCTTATAATTCTTTCCCGATAAAAAATTACAGGATACAAAACAAAAGAAATAAAAAGAGGGCTGGATGGGCACAAGAAAACAATCAGGTGAGAACAACATATGACTATGTCTGTAGGTAGCACCCCAGAACTGATATTCTCCCCAAACTTATATTGCTGAGAAAATTACCTCTGACTGTTCTAGTGGGAATGTGAGAATGGAAAGGACACGATACCCACGGGTCCAGGCCCTTTGCTGAGCCTGCAGGATGGGAGTCTATGAATCTATTGCAGCATCACAAATCTTTTCTGATAACCCCTCTGTGTCTGTCAGTTCCAGTGTCTTGCCCAGTCCTCACCCTCAGGGCTCCCAGGCCCCAGGCTGTGGTGGGGGATCTGCTGACGCTTCACTGTGAGGCCCAGAGAGGCTCTTCCCCGATCCTGTACTGGTTTTATCATGAGAATGTCACCCTGGGGAACAGCTCAGCCCCCTCTGGAGGAGGAGCCTCCTTCAACATTTCTCTGACTGCAGAACATTCTGGAAACTACTCCTGTGAGGCTGACAATGGCCTGGGGTCCCAGCGCAGTGAGGCGGTGCCAATCTCCATCTCAGGTGGGTGGGTGCTACCTGGATACAGAGTATGATGGCAATGGCTGTGTCTCACCAGCCTGGAGACGTCTGCTATGCGTGAGGAGGGGGGAGTTGATCTCAGCGTCCAGCTGTTCCTCTTCTCCCCACACGGAAGAGTACAGACTACACTTCAAAGACCTCTTCCATGAATTTGTATTTGCCATCCCTACATAGTATTCACAAGAAGGGCCCACGTCTTTAATCTCTGAGGCTGAAGCACTGCTTTCTTTCCTCAGGACCTCATGGCTATAGAAGAGACCTCATGACAGCCAGAGTTCTTGGGGGCCTGTTTGGTGTCCTTGGTTTCACTGCTGCTGCTTTGCTGTTGTATTGCCTGTTCCACAAGACGTCAGGTTGTAACTACTATTTGAATTTTCCATATTTTGCTATGGAAATTTCCACTACTGATATAGATTGAAATTCCAAAAAAAAAAAAAAAAAAAGTAGAAAAGAAATCCTCCAAAATCCAATAATTTTTTTTTTTTAGGCTTCAAATTCTGCAAAGTCCTGTGTAATGCTCAATGTGGTTATACTGCTAATTATACAATATGTCATTGTCTCCTGTGCATAGTCACTTGAGATTAAAATATTTACACCTTCCCTCCATGTTTGACTCTTAAATTAAAAATTCTAATTCTTAATTGCCATTTAATAATTTTCAACAGACGTAATTACCTTATGTACAATGGAGCAAAATGTAAAGAGGAGCTAGATTTAAAGGAACTAAAACAATTTAATGTGCTCTTTTTTCTTTTAATTATCCATTTAGTATTAGCTACCTTCTTTATGAAAAGAGCACAGACTCCTTGAATTCTGAGATGCATGGTATAGATCATAAGAAGCCATCTTCACTCACATATCTGGCTGTTGATGCTGGCCATATGTTGCAGCTTCAGCTGAGACTCAATGAGAGCACATATATGCAGCCTCTCAGCATCGCCTGGATTTCCTCACAGCCTGATGACCTCAAAGTAGCCAGACTTTTAACATGCTGGTTCAGGCTCCAAAAGCAAGTGTGGTAATGAAGCTGCAATGCATTTAATCAACTAATTTCAAAAATTATGATGTGGTGTCCCTTATACCACAATGTTACTGTGTCCTGGTGCTTCACAGTTGCCTAGATATCAGTGGAAAGGGCACAGACTTTACTTCTAAATGGGAGAACTGTCAACGAATTTTAAGCACATTTAAAAAATTTCCACATATATCACCATGAGTTCCAATCTACTATGTCTTTAAATCCCACAGCACTATCAAAAGCACAAGCCTCTTGACTGTCCTCTCTGGAATCAGCGAATGTTCCTTGGAACAAGTGATTCCAGAAGTTAGGTTTTTCTCCCTGAGCCCTTCCCCTCTTTAGTTGAAGATTTTTGTGTCTATGTTCATCAGGGATACTGGCTGGTAGTTTTCTTTTTTGTTTGTATTCATGTCCAGTTTTGGTATCAGGGTAATTCTATCCTTGCAGAATGGGTTAAAGAGAATTTCATTCTCTTCAATTTTTTTTTTTTTTTTTTGGAACAGTTTGGGGACGATTGGTATTAGTTCTGTATACATTTGGTAGAATTTGGTCTAAAGTACTTTGAATATTTCATCTCATTCTCTCTTGGCCTGTAAGGTTTCTCTGAGAAATTCACTGTTAGTATGATAGAGTGTGTGTGTGTGTGTATAGGTGATTAGATGCTTTTCTCTTGTTAAAAAATTCTCTCCTTGTATTTGACTTTAGACTGTTTTATTATAGTGTGTCATGGAAAATACTTTTTTGCATGGTATTTGTTTGAAGATCTCAGAGGCTTTTGTATCTGGATGTCTAAATCTTTTGCTAGACTTTAGAAGTTTTCCTCTATTATTTCATTAAATAGGTTTTCTAACCTTTTCATTCTGTCTTTGTCATCTGGCACCCCAATAATTTGAATGCTTTTCAAAAAGTATTCAAAAAGTTCTCCGAGTGACTTAATCATATACCTGTAGTGGCAGTGCTGGGCCAGGCAGGGGAAAGGGTCCTCAGGCCCCTGGGAAGCCAGCATAGCTTGGGCAATGGCAGTGACAGTGGCGGGACTACCCTCTGAGTTCCAAAGAGTGCAAACTGGTGCTGGTAGTGGCTGTGGTAGGCTGGGCAAGTCAGACTTCAGACCTGCAGGTGGTGCATGTGGGTAGGCATCAGCTGGGGTGACAGTGGCAGGATTGGTAAACCCAACCTCAGGCCCCCTGGAGGAGGATTAGGTACCATGGTGGTGGACTGGGCTGGGTAATTCCCTGGCCTCCAGGCTGTGTGCTCTGGTGTGGTCAGGGGGAGGGCAAAGCCATGCTGGGTGGGCTTATCCTCACACTTCCTGATCCTCTTTGCTCTCCTGTCTCAGCAATTTTTCACTATCTTACTACCTTTTCAATGCTTATAAACAGACTTTAAAACTCTTTTGCCCAGCCTTTCTAGTTGTTAGTAGAAGAGTTGGTCTTTGGTATGTTAATGAGATGAGTCCCAACAGAGGGACTCCTGGATAGCTTCAAGATAAGAGCTGGTTTTCAGAAACACCAACCTTCTGATGAGAGGGTTGGAACTTCCAGCCCCACCTGTGGACCTCTGAGGACGGGAGAGGGACTAAAGGTTTATCTAACCACCAATTGCCAATCATTTAATCAATCATACCTATGTAATGGGAGCACTATAAAAATCCTAAACAATGGGATTTGGGGAGCTTGCCAGTTGGTGAATACGTCTATATACTGGGAGGGTAGAGCACCCCATTTCCATGGAAATGGAAACTCCAGTGTCCAGTACACTTCCAGATATCGCCTTACCTTTTTTCATCTGGTTTTATATTTGTATCTTTTATAATATCCTTTAAAATAAACCATTAAGAGTAACTGAAGTGTTTCTTTGAGTTCTATATAGAAAATTACTGAAACTGAGGAGGGAGTATGAGAATCCCCAATTTATAACAATTTGGTCAGAAGGATATGAAGCCCGTGACATATTATTGGCATCTGGAGTTGAGGGCAGTTTTGCGGGACACAGCCCTTTACCTATGGGGTCTACATTAACTCTGAGTAGTGTCAGAACTGAGTTTAATTGTAATTAGTATTGTAAGAGTTGGAAAATTGACTGGTATGGGGGAAGAAAGACACACCCGGCGACAGAAGTGTAGCGGATAAAAACAGCTATACTAAATATCAAATACTATTCAGATCTAACTTTAATGCTGTATTCTGTTTGTGTATGTGTCGATATGTGTGTACGTGTGTTTGTGTGTTTGATTTGTATGCCTTTGCTTTATAGCAATACATTTATTTCTTCTATCAAGGTTGTTCCCATCATGACTATGTTATTCTTACAGAATTTTTCTGGATGTTATTGCTTATTTATTTTTCCCCACAAGCAATATAATCAAGTATCTCTCAAGAAATCGTTTTTGTTAGGATTCTCTTAAATTTTGAGATTAATTAAGGAAGAATTGACAGCTTTATAATGAGAAATTTTTCATCCAAGAGCATGTCTACTTTTGGAAAATTTTGAGTCATAGTATTTTAGGGTTTTACTTATATAGGCTTTCATCATTTCTTGCTAAGCTTGCTCCTGAAATATTGATTGATTGTTGCTATTGTAATTGACTCATTGAACCAGGGTACTCTTGGAGTGCAACCATAAAACTTAATTTTTTGTCTCCCTCTTCCCAATGCCCATTCACACTCACTATTAGGGGCTTATATTTTCCCTTACTCTGGTTGAAATCTCAGGTAGGCCCATAGTCTATCCACTTAGTCCTTGTATTAGTTGGTTTTCATACTGCTTACAAAGGCACACCTGAGACTGGGCAATTTACAAAAGATGTAAATTCACTATCACAAGAACAGTACGGGGAAGACTTGCCACCTTGATGAAATTACCTCCCACTGGGTCTCTCCCACAACATGTGGGAATTCAAGATGAGATTTTGGTGGGGACACAGACAAACCAAATCACTTCTATGTAATTTTAGGCAAACAACAATAACAACAACGAAAACGTAGTTTCTCCAAAGAGTCCTTGTTCATTAATCAGTGTGCTTGGTCTCATGTAATAATGATGAAAAGCTTTCTGGATCACAAAGTTAAAGCACTCACCTCCCACCCACTCACCTCAGACCCTCTTCAGGCCAGCCTTCTGCAGTGTGTAAAGGTTTCTAGCCAGATGTTTCTCTCTTTCCTCAACTGGCTTCTGTTTTTGAAGCCCCCGTGGTTGGCATTGATTTCCTCTGGCTCCAAAAAAGCTGACTCTCCAGGTTTGCTGGATTGAGAAAATCAGCTCTTATTTTGGTGGGATGTTTCTGGATTCTCCAGAGCCCCCCAACTGTTAACATTACCTACCCTTCTTGCAGGTGATTCATTTTTCTCCAGCCGAGCACTTAATGACTCTCTTCAGTTTCCAAGAATCTAGAGCCTTCTTCCCCTTCTCCTCCACCCTCATTTTGGAACAGGCAGTCCTCCTGGGCAGATTTTGAAATGGCTTCAAGCTAGGCCTGTTTTCCACAGGGCTCAGATCCATCCACAAGAACACTCACACATCATTGCACCCACCTGTAAATATGCAGCTCGTGCCTCAGGCAGATGACCACATCTTCCCTGAAATGAATGTTCCTTCACCTGCTTTTCAAGAGGAAGTTTTCTCCTTAAGATTCCTCAGGCATGTGTCAACACAGGGCACTCCTGCCCGAACCAAGCTGGCCTTAACACTGTCCTCAGATTGACTATAGACTCCTCATCTGCCTTTTCTTAGAGTATTTACTTTAGAAAACTTGCAATTGTAAATCCTTTCTCTGCCTCTTTGAGATACAAATTTCTCTTAGCCTCTTGCCAGTTTCACAACCCAGAAATGTCTCTCTAGGACTTGGGAGCTGTCCCTTTGAAATGTAATCATCTAGAAAGATAGCACCTCTATCTCCTATATGGCAAAACTTAGAATTTATTATTTGTTCTACCAATTTTGCTTTTTAATTCTAGAATTCTGCTTTCATCTTGGTTAGTTGTTGCCTTTCGTTTTTGTTAGTTTTATTCTTTTGAACAAATTGGATATTTAATTTCCCTTTTTTCTTATATATTTGTATAGGTATTCAGTTGCTTAAGGCTTGCTTCCTTTACATTGATAAATTATAGACATGTGTCAATTTTTTCATAGTTTTGTTATGAATTACCAGTTCCATTATGATGAAAGAATATTATTTGTATCATGTCCATGTTTGAAATATTTTGGAGGTTTTCTTTGTGAACCGATGTATCATCAGATTTTGTTTTTATTCAAAAGTGCTTAGATAGTAGAACTATTCTGAAGTCCATTTTAAAATAATTTCTTCAAGAAGGAGTTGCTAGAAACATATACACAGATGTAATACATGTTTGAATATGACTGATTTCCCCTTGACATGCTTTAATGACAGTTTGGCTTGGTAGACAATTCTGAGGTCATTCCTTTCCTTGAAGACCTAACAAGCTAATTATAAAGAAGTTTTACCTTCTCCTTGGCAAACTAAATCAAAGTCAATTTTCTGGCACTGTTTTCTGTAAAACCTAACAAAGTTGAAGTATTGGCAGAGCTGCTAGCAGCATTTTCCATGATTGGCAAATTGCATCTAAACTGGGAGGACTTTGACCAGGATTATATAAGCCTGATGGGAAGCACAACTGGAGTATCCTCAAGTGCAGTGTACCTCTTGAAATTTAGCATGTGTCTAATAGGGGTGGCCTCAGGAAGCTACACTCATACGCTCACAGGTGTTACAGATGATAATGATTTCTACGAAGCATGAAGCTTTTGAGCCAGGGTGGCCCCTATACACATCCATGTGGCATTGTTTCCTGAGCTATTAATTGGAGGATTAGAAAATATCTCCTGGATCGCTATGAGAACTCCCTCTGAAGACACAGCTGATTATCGATGGTGATATGCTGTGTTTCTTGTTTTACATCTCTCTGCAAAGCGAAATGGTGCAAGAGATGGCCTAGTGTGTCTTACAAATGTCAATATTCAGCCTAGCCCCATGATCACTGCTACAGACTAGGTGTTGCAAACATTTAAAAATTAAGAATGGCTGCATAAAATCGACTACAGAAGAGCAATAAGATAAAATTAGTGTCATCAGTGGTTAAAATGTTATATTTTATGACAGCTAAAATAACACTGTACAGGTACATGAATAGACAAAGAGACAATAGAACAGAATAGAAAATCAAGAAACACTTACCAGTTCATGCAGGGTTTGCCATTTGAAATGGCATTTTAAATCAGTGGGGAAAAAAAAAAGAATGAATTGTTTTTTAACAACTAGTTGTGTTGGAATAAATATGTAGCCATTTAGGTGAAATACAATTGGTTTACTCCTCTATACCCTATGTCTTACCAACTGATTATACATAGTTAAATCATGTCAAAATTTTAAGAGATAAAGCGTCCTTCCCTAAATGAATTTTCTTTTATTTGCTTTTCAGGAGAAAGTTATGCAACTAGTGAACCCAGGTGAGAATTCTTTCTAGTAAAACTTTTAATTCTAGATGTCTCCTTCATTCACAGTTTTAAATATCCACTGAACTCTGCTTGTACGTAGAGATGAAGGCTCTGTAATTACATGGCATCTTTCTGTGATACTTACTCTTGTCTCTACATTACATTTACACCACCAGGGCACTGTTTTATTGTGGTCCACATGAGCCTAGGTGTTATCTTGTATAGGATTAGATACATTTAATTTATGAATTCATATATTCAAGATTATTGAATACATATAATGAATAAGTAAGTTTTTCTTAGGTATTTAGAGGAATGAAAATACACATAAAATGTTATTTCCTCAAGGGACATACTGTTTTATAGACATGTAATATAAGTCCAGAGTACAAGAAGGAGTAAGAGAGATAAAGTAATAAGAAAAAGGCAGGCAAAATTTTATGACAGTTTATAAGAAAGAAAATGATTTTGGAGCAATATCATTGTCTTATCTATAACTTTTGGAAAAGCCAAAGATGAGGAACAACATTTTGGCCAAATCAAAGTAGTCTATAAAAAGGACATAAAAATCACCCAGGCATAGAGTCATGATTCATGATTTCTACCTGCTCTCTCCCCAGCCTGTCTCCCCTCTGTTCTCACTCACAGCCCTGGAGACTCATGCAGTTAATTCACTTTCTCACAGAGGTGCTTCCAGGACAAATCCTCAAGTGTCCACCTATTCCAGTCCAATCCCAGACATGGAGGAGCTGCAGCCAGTGTATGCCAATGGTGAGTTTCTTCACTGGGATGGGATCTGAGGCGGAGGCAGAAAAGAAAGAGGAGATAGAAGTAGAGACCCGTCTAGCCACCGCAACCCCTGAGGCCCAGCCATTCCCAATAAATAAATGACTCTCTCGGAATCGTATTGGAGTTGGGAGGAAACCATTCCAGATCATTAAGCCAGGGTCTGGGAAGATGTGTGTGAAGTTTGAACCCTTGGCCACCAACATCTGTGAACTCTTGTCTTCTCTCTGCAGTGGGCTCTGTAGATATGGATGTGGTTTATTCTCAGGTCAGGAGCATCCAGCAGTCAGAAGACTCAGGTGAGAAAAAGCAAAGTGGTTCTTGTCAGATGCATATTCGCAGGAAAGTGATGCATTGTATGCAATAGAGGTTTTATTTATTTATTTATTTTTGAGACAGAGTCTTGTTCTGTCACCCAGGCTGGAGTGCAGTGGTGCAATCTCAGCTCACTGCAACTTCTGCCTCCCGAGTTCAAGCGATTCTCTTGCCTCAGCCTCCCAAGTTGTTGGAATGACAGGCATGTGCCACCATGTTCAGCTAATTTTTGTATTTTTAGTAAAGACAGGGTTTCACCCTGTTGACCAGGCTGGTCTCAAACTCCCGACCTCAAGTGATCCACCTGCCTTGGCTTCCCTTAGTGCTGGGATTACAGGTGTGAGCCTCCGCACCTGGCCAGCAATAGAGACTTTAATACATTGCTTGCCCTTGATAGGAAATCTGTTGATCCAGGAGGGAGCAAGAGACACTTGGTGGTAATCTCTTGTGAAGAAAGCAAACTTAGAAAACATAGGGAGATGGTCTAATGAGTCTTCATTTGAATGGGGTTAGATGGTCAGGGAGAATCTAAGATACAAGGCAAAGGAAGGAAATCAGGCAAGAATGAGCATGTCTAAAGTCCAAGGTGAACATGGTCATTAAAGTGTCTCTTTTGAAGGATCTGCAGTCTTCACATGGGATGGGAGGAGAAGCTGGATGAATAAACCTGACCTAGAGAATTTTTACTTTGACATGTAGCTTTGCAGGAATTGTAGAGTTCTGCAGCAGTGCAGAGGAATGTCCTTTAAGCTTCTGCTCTAGGGCCCTTAAAACTGTAACCCTTATTCCAACAACCCTAAAAGCTGTCCTTTGTTCTGTGTTCCTGGTTGCCTCTGATGGAGCCAGTGGCTGTTGATAGCTTGGCTGATTTCCTGGTCAGTGGTCATCTAGCTACTCTCCTCTGAAGCTGGGTCCTCTGCCTGTCTTGCTTAGATTTGTGCTGCTTCGGCTTCCAATGGAGAATTGATTACCCTATCATTCTCTATCTCTATCTGACCAGCCTAGCAGAATCAAAAAGGTGCCTTTATTTTCCAAGCCCTCTAGCTATAAATCTTCAGGAGAAGAAAAGAGATTTGATCCCACTATGCATACCGGAAAGAAGGGGGAAAAGAAACAGACATCACTAAGCAGCACCTGCAACCACTCAAAATGCTGTGTGATTCTGAGTCTGTCTTCCGTTACCTATGCTTCCGCTCCAATTTCCTTCTGTATGGTGAGGTGAACCACACAGGAACATAGGGAAACAACAGGAAACAGCGACAGAATCCTGTAACAGAGAAGTCAAGAAGAAAAAATTGTAAAGCCAAGACTTATGGGAAGTTGCATTAGAGAAGGGGAGGGCTTTGTAAGTAAGTGGTGGAGGGCTTGGACGATGGATAGAGCCTTAGAAGGACTTCAGTGTTAACAACTTTAAGAAGGACTTTACAGAACAAAAGAAAATGGAATTCCACACACTAAGCATAGTAGTTCTATGTTCTGGGGCATGAAGTCTGGGGGTGAGGCCTCAGTGAGAATGCAAGGGCTCAGAACCATTACTTTTTTCTTAACAGCAAACACCATCAGGACATTTCTGGAGAACAAGGTGAGCTAGACTCCTTGGAAGTTCTTGATATTTCCTTCCTCCACCATATTTATTTCCTTGATCACTTAGGTCTTATTCCTGTATGTCTCTCCCAGGACTCCCAAGTCATCTACTCTTCTGTGAAGAAGTAATAACACTTGGAGGAACCAGAGGGGAGGATCAACAACAAGAATGGGGCATTATTAAGACTTGCCGTAAAACCTTATGAAAATGCTCAGGGCTTATCACCTGCCACAGCCAGAATGTGCTTCGGGAGCCATCTCTTGTCATCATTTTTGTTCTGATCATTTTCCTTCTCCAATATCTTCTTTTACTTATTAATAGTCATTGAACTGCTACTACATCCAGACACTGTGCAAATAAATTATTTCTGCTACCTTTTCTTAAGCAATCTGTATGTAAAGAGTTGAGGAAAGAATGAATAAGAGATACAAGGTCTCACCTTCACCTACTATGAGGTGACGAGAACAGGACTCGTGGTGTATTAACTTCTTTATGTGCTGCTGAATGCAGTTTGCTAGTATTTTGTTGAGAATTTTTGCATGTATGTTCATCAGGAATGTTGGCTTGTAATTTTCTTTTTCCATTGTGTCTCTACCAGATATTTTTATCAGGCTGTTGCTGGCTCCATAGAATGAGTTAGGAAGGAGACCTTCCTCCTTGATTTTTTGGCACTATTTCTGTAGGATTGGTACCAGTTATTCTTTGTACATCTGGTAGAATTCAGCTGTGAATTCATCTGGTGTAGGGCTTTTTCGTTGGTTGGTAAGCTTTTTATTACTAATTCAACTTGAGAGCTTGATATTGTTCTATGCAGGGTTTCTGTCTCTTCCTGGTTCAATCTTGGGAGATTGTGTGTTTCCAGGAATTTATCCATTTCCTCCAGATTTTCTTCTTTATGTGCATAGATTTGAGTGTAAACATAACTTATATTTACTGGGAAACAAAATCTTTATGACTTGCTTTATTGCAATATTTGCTTTATTTTGGTTACCTTGAACTGAACCTGCAATATCACCAAGGTATGCCTATAGTTGCAAAAATGTGCTTTTTGACACAGTAAATATGCATATTTGCAATAAACTATTGTATTACTTTTGTAAGTATATAGAATGAAATATAAACACTCTATGGATTTGATACTATCATATTTCCTTTTTTTCTGTGAATGCACATTTTCTTTTTTTTCAACTTACATTTTAGGTTCGGGGGTACATATGTGGGTGTGTTACATGGGTAAATTGCATGTCACAGGGGTTTGGTGTACAGATTATTTTCTTACCAAGGTAATGAGCATAGTACCTTGCTCATTATAGGTAGATTTTCAGTCCTCACCCCCTCCTTACCCTCCACCCTTCAGCAGGCCTCAGTGTCTATTGTTCTCTTCTTTTTTAAAGAAAAATTCTAAATTTTGGGGGGTACCTAGTAAGTGTATATATTTATGGGGTACATGGTATACATAGTAAGTGTACATATTTATGGGATACATGGGATGTTTTGATTCAGGCATGCAATGCGTAATAATCACACCATGAAGAATGGGGTATCCATCCTCCCAAGCATTTATCCTTTGCATAAAAAAATTCAATTACAATATTTAAGTGATTGTAAAATAGAAAATTCTTATTGATTATAATGGCACTATTAATAGGTCTTAATCATTCTTTTTATTATTTTGTGCTCATTAACTATCCCCACCTTGCCCCCTATTGTTCCCTTCATTGTGTGCATGTGTTTTTTAAAAAAATTTTATGGCTGTGAATGTACATTTTCACTGATATTTTTTCATTCAAAATTTTAGATGCAATGTAATTCATCTTTATTTCTGGAAATATTTTACAGATCACTCCCATTTAAAAAAAAATTCTGTGATCATAAGGCTCTGTGTTAAAACATTTCTTCTGGATTGGATGATCTTTAGAATTATTATAGGTACAAAACTGATGAAAACCATGGAAATAAATTACAGATTTTTTCAAAATGAATTAAACATTAAATCCACCTTTGAATGACTCAGTGGAGTACACACACACACACACACACACACACGCACACACACACATATATTTTTAACTGCACTTTAAGTTCTGGGGTACATGTGCAGAACATGCAGGATTATTGCATAGGTACATACATGGCAATGTGGCTTGCTGCCTCCATTCCCCCATCACCTATATCTGGAATTTCTTCCCATGTTATCCCTCCCCAACCTCCCTACTCCCTGCTGTCCCTCCTCTATCCCACCTCAACAGACCCCAGTGTGTGATGCTCCCCTCCCTGTGTCCACATGTTCTCATTGTTCAGCACCCGCCTATGAGTAAGAATGTGCGGTGTTTGATTTTCTGTTCTTGTGTCAGTTTGCTGAGAATGATGGTTTCCAGGTTCATCCATGTCCCTACAAAGGACATGAACTCATCCTTTTTGTGGCTGCATAGTATTCCATGATGTATATATGCCACATTTTCCTTGTCCTATCTATCATCGGTGGGCATTTGGGTTGGTTCCAGGTCTTTGCTATGGTAAATAGTGCCGCATTGAACATATGTGTGCATGTGTCTTTATAATAGAATGATTTATAATCCTTAGGATATATGCCCAGTAATGGTATTGCTGGGTCAAATGGAATTTCTATATCTAGATCTTTGAGGAATCACCACACTCTCTTCCACAATGGTTGAACGAATTTACACTCCACCAAAAGTGTGAAAGTGTTCCTATTTCTCCACATCCTCTCCAGCATCTGTTGTCTCCAGATTTTTTAATGATCGCCATTCTGACTGGCGTGAGGTGGTATCTCAATGTGGTTTTGATTTGCATTTCTCTAATAATCAGTGATGATGAGCATTTTTTCATATGTTTGTTGGCCTCATCAATGTCTTCTTTTGAAAGTATCCGTTCATGTTCTTCACCCACTTTTGAATGGTTTTTTTTTTTTTTTTTTTTTTTTTTTTTGTAAATCTGTTTTAGTTCTTTGTAGATTCTCTGAATATTAGCCCTTTGTCAGATGGGTAGATTGCAATTTTTTTTTTCTCATTTTCTTGGTTGCCAGTTCACTCTAATGATTGTTTCTTTTGCTGTGCAGAAGCTCTGGAGTTTAATTAGGTCCCATTTGTCTATTTTGTCTTCTGTTGCCAATGCTTTTGGTGTTTTATTCATGAAGTCCTTGCCTATGCCTATGTCCTGAATGGTTTTGCCTAGGTTTTCTTCCAGGGTTTTTATGGTGTTAGGTCTTATGTTTAAGTCTTTAACTCATCTGGAGTTAATGTTAGTGTAAGGTGTCAGGAAGGGGTTCAGTTTCTGCTTTCTGCACATGGCTAGCCAGTTTTCCCAACACCATTGATTAAACAGGGAATCCTTTCCCCATTGCTTGTTTTTGTTAGGCTTGTCAAAGATCAGATGGTTGTGGATGTGTGGCATTGCCTCCAAGGCCTCTGTTCTGTTCCATTGGTCTATATCTCTGTTTCTGTACAACTATCATGCTGTTTTGATTACTGTGGCCTTGTAGTATAATTTGAAATCAGGTAGCGTGATGCCTCTGGCTTTGTTCTTTTTGCTTAGAATTATCTTGGCTATGTGGGCTCTCTTTTTGTTCCATATGAAGTTTAAGGTGTTTTTTTCCAGTTCTGTGAAGAGGGCAATCATTAAAACATCTGGAGACAACAGATGCTGGAGAGGATATGGAGAAATAGGAACACTTTTACACTGTTGGTGGGAGTATAAATTAGTTCAACCATTGTGGAAGAGAGTATGGCAATTCCTCAAGGACCTAGATATAGAAATCCCATTTGACCCAGCAATCCCATTACGGGTATATATCCAAAGGATTATAAAACATTCTATTATAAGGACACATGCACATGAATGTTCATTGCAGCACTGCTTACAATAGCAAAGACCTGGAACCAACCCAAATGCCCATCGATGATAGACTGGACAGGGAAAATGTGGCACATATACATCATGAAATACTATGCAGCCATAAAGACAATGAGTTCATGTCCTTTGTAGGGACATGGATGAACCTGGAAACCATCATTCTCAGCAAACTGACACAAGAACAGAAAATCAAACACCACATGTTCTCACTCATAGGTGGGTGTTGAACAATGAGAATACACGGACACAGGGTGGGGAGCATCACACACTGGGGTCTGTAGGGAGAAACTAGGGGAGGGACAGCAGGGGTGGCGAGTTGGGGAGGGATAACATGGGGAGAATTGCCAGATACAGGTGATGGGGAGGAAGGCAGCAAACCACATTGCCATGTATGTACCAATGCAACAATCTTGCATGTTCTTCGCATGTATCCCAAAATCTAAAATGCAGTAAAATATATATTAAGAAAAAAAAGCAAAATTTGACAAGTGGAACCTAATTAAACTAAAGAGCTTCTGCAGAGCCAACGAAACTATCCACAGAGTAAATAGACAACCTATGTAGTGGGGAAAATATTCACAAACTATGCATCCAACAAAGGTCTAATATCGAGGAACTTAAACTAATCTATAAGCAAAAACACAAATAACTCCATTAAAAACTGAATAAAGGACATGACAGACACTTCTCAAAAAAGACATGCAAGTGACCAAAAAAAAATCCTTCTCATCATTAATCACCAGAGAAATGCAAATCAAAACTGCAACGGAATACCGTCTCATACCAGTCAGAATGGCCATTATTAAAAAGTCAAAAAACAATATATGCTGGTAAGGCTGTAGAAAGAAGGGAATGCTTATACACTGCTGGTGGGAATGTAAATTACTTTAGCCAATGTGGAAAGCAGTTTGAAGATTTCTCAAAGAACTTGAAATAGAGCTAACATTCCACCTAGCCATCCCATTACTGGGTATATACTCAAAGGAAAATAGATCATTATACTAGAAAGACACATGCACTAGTATGTTCACCACCAGTCTATTTACAAAAGTAATGATGTGGAATTAACCTGGGTGCCCATCAATGGTAAATTGGATAAAGAAAATGTGGTACATCACACACTAGAAAATCTAGAAGAAAGAGATAAATTCTTGGACATATATACCCTCCCAAGACTGATCCAGAAAGAAATTGAATCCCTGAACAGACCAACAACAAGCTCTGAAAATGAGTTAGTAATAAATAGCTTAACAATCAAAAAATTGATAAATACTTAAAATCCGAAGACAAAATGAATTCACAGCTGAATTCTACCAGATGTATGAAGAAGAGCTGGTATCATTCCTGCTGAAACTATTCCAAAAAATTGAGGAGGATGGATTCCTCCCTAACTCATTCTATGAGGCCAGCGTCATCCAGATACAAAAAGCTGGCAGAGATACAACAAAATAAAACTTCCAATATTCATGATGAGCATTGATTTGAAAATTCTCAACAAAATACTGGCAAACTGAATCCAGAAGCACATCAAAAAGCTTATCCACCACAATCAAGTAGAGTTTATTCCTAGGATGCAGGGTTTGTTCAACGTATGCCAATCAATAAGTGTCATCATACAAAGAGAACTAAAGACAACACATGATTATCTCAATAGATATAGAAAAGGCTTTCAGTAAAATTCAACACTGCTTTATGGTTAAAAAAAAACTCTCAATAAACCAGGTATTGAAGGAACATACCTCAAAATAATAAGAGCTATCTATGAGAAACCACAGCCAACATCACACAGAGTGGGCAAAAGCTGGAAGCATTCCCCTTGAAAACAAGCACAAGACAAGGATGCCCTCTCTTACCACTCCTATTCAACATAGTATTAGAATTTCTCGGCAAGACATTCAAGCAAAAGAAAAAAATAAAGGGCATTCAAATAGAAAGACAGGAATACAAACTATCCCTATTTTCAGATGACATGATTCCATATCTAGAAAATCTCACAGTCTCAGCCCAAAAGCTCCTTAAGCTGATAAACAACTTTAGTAATGCCTCAGGATACAAAATTAATGTGCAAAAATTACCCACATCCCTAAATGCCAATAACAGTCAAGCTGAGAGCCAAATAAGGAGCACAATCCCATTCACAATAGCCACAAAAACAATAAAATACCTAGGAATACAGCTCACCAGGGAGGTGAAAGCTTTCTACAAGGAGAGCTATGAAACACTGCTCAAAGGAATTGGAGATGACACAAACATATGGAAAAACATTTGATGCTCATAGATAGGAAGAATCAATATCATCAAAATGACCATACTGCCCAAAGCAATTTATAGACTCAGTGCTATTCCTATTACAGTACCATTGACATTCTTCACAGAACTAGA
Organism: Sapajus apella; assembly: GCF_009761245.1. Classification (NCBI taxonomy): domain Eukaryota; kingdom Metazoa; phylum Chordata; class Mammalia; order Primates; family Cebidae; genus Sapajus; species Sapajus apella. The sequence continues at coordinate 1,855,610 of NW_022437059.1, read as the reverse complement.
AAAAAACAACCACTTAAACATTCACACGAAACAAAAAGAGCCCAAATAGTCAAGGTAATCCTAAGCAAAAAGAACAAACCCGGAGGCATCACATTATCTAACTTTAAGCTATGCTACAGGGCTAAGGTAACCAAAGCAACACAGTATTGGTACAAAAACAAATGCATGAAGCAATGGAACAGAACAGAGATCCCAGAAATAAGATTACATATCTACAACTATCTGATCTTCAACACAATTGACAAAAACAAGGGGAAACATTCCCTATTTAATAAATGGTGCTGGGATAACTGACTAGCCATATGCAGAAAGTTAAAACTCCTTCCTTACACTATATACAAAAATTAACTCAAGATGAATTAAAGACTTAAATGTAAAGCCCAAAACTATAAAAACCTTGGAAGACAACCTAGGCAATAACATTCTGGACATAAGAATGAGGAAAGATTTCATGACAAAGACACCAAAATCAATTGCAGCAAAAGCAAAAATTAATGAATGGGATGTAATTAAATGAAAAAGCTTCTGCCTAGCAAGGGAAACTATCAATGGAGTGAAGAGACAACGTACATAATGGGAGAAAATTTTTGCAAACTGTATTTGACAAAGGTCTAATATCTAGCATCTATAAGGAACTTAAACAAATTTATAAGAAAAAAACATTAAAAAGTGGGCAAAGGACATGAACAGACACTTCTCAAAAGAAGACATACATGCAGCCAACAATCCTGATAAAAAGCTCAACATCACTGATCATTAGAGAAATGCAAAACAAAACCACAATGAGATACCATCTCATACCAGTCAGAACAGCTATTACTAGAAAATTTAAAAGTCACACATGTCATTGTGAGGTTATGAAGAAAAGGGAATGCTTATACACTGTTGGTAGGAGTGTAAATTAGTTCAACCATTTGTGGAAGATAATGAGGCGATTTTTTGAAGACCTAAAAACAGAAATACTGCTATATACCAAAGGGGATATAAATTATTCTATTTTAAAGACGCATACATGCATATGTTCATTGCAGCACTATTCACAATAGCAAAGACATGGAATCAAAGTAAATGTCTATCAATAGTAGACTAGATAAAGAAAATGTGGCACATATGTACCATGGAATACTATGTGGCCATTAAAAAGGAGATCATATCCTTTGCAGGAAAATGAATGGAGCTGGAGGCCATTATCCTTCACAAACTAATCTAGGAACAGAAAACCAAATACCACATGCTCTCACTTATAAGTGGGAGCTAAATGATGAGAGCTCACGGACACATAGAGAGGAAAAACACACATTGGGGCCTATCAGAGAGGAGGGTGGGAGGAGGGAGAGGATCAGAAAAAACAAAAAATGGGTACTAGGCTTAATGTCTAAGTGATGAAATAATCTATACAACAAACCTCCATGATACAAGTTTACCTACATAACAAAGCTGTACAGTTACCCCGAACTTAAAAGTCAAATAACAAAAAAGAAAATGCGGTACATAGAACCATAGAATACTACACAGCCATAAGAGAGAATGAAATCATACCATCCACAGCAACAGAAATGGAGCTGGAAGTCATAACCCTAAGCGAATTAGTGCAGAAACAGAAAATCAAATATCACATTGTTCTTAGTTACAAGTGGGAGCTAAACACTGAGCACATATGGACATAAACATAGGAACAACAGACACTACGGCCACCAGAGCAGGGGAGCATGGGTTAAAAAACCGACTGTTGGGTACTATGCTCATTACCTGGGTACAATATACCCACGTAACAAACCTGCATATGTACCCCCTGCATCTAAAATAAAATTTGAAATTAAAAAAAAGAGTTAAAGATACATTGATCTCAAGATTTCTTCAAGTACCAATTAAATCTGCAAGGACAGTTGGTGTGATGTGTATTATTTCCTGAAAAGTAAGCTTAACTGAAGTGTTGAGAACATGAAAAGAAAGTTATGTTTATACAATATTGTAGTCCATTAAGTGTGCAATAGAATTAAGTCTATAAAAGCAATGTACACATCTTAACTTAAAAATACTTAATTGCCTAAAGAATGCTAATGGTCACATAAGCCTTAAGTGAGTTATAATCTTTTTGCTGGTAGGCAGGTCTTGCCTCGGTGTTGATGGCTGCTGACTGGTCAGAGTAGTGGTTGCTGAAGGCTAAAGCGGCTGTAGTAATGTCTTAAAATAAGACAGCAATGACTTTTGCTGCATTAAATGACTCTTCCTGTTACAAAAGACTTCTCTGCAGCATGTGATGCTGTTTGAAGGCATTTTTCCTGCAATAGAATTTCTTTCAAAATTGGAGTCTGACATCTCAAACCTTGCCGCTACTTTATCAACTACGTTTATGGGATATTCAAAATGCTTTGTTTTCATTTCAACATTGTTTACATCTTCACTAGGAGTAGGTCCCATCTGAAGAAGCCATGTTCTTTGCTCATCCATAAGAAGCAACTCCTCATTCATTCATGTTTTATCATGAAATTGCAGCGATTCTGTCATGTCTCAGGCTTCACTTCCAATTCTAGTTCTCCTGCTGTTTTTTACCACATCTTCAGTTACTTCCTTCACTGAAGTTTGGAACCCTTCTAAGTCATCCATGAGGGTTGGAGCCAACTTCCTCCAAACTTTTGTTACATTGATATCAGGACTTCCTCCCACAAATCATGAATGTTCTTAATGACATCTAGAATGGTGAATCCTTTCCAGAACATTTTCAATTTATTTTGCCAAGATCCACAAGAGAAATCACTATCTAAAGCAGTAATCATCTTGCAACATGTATAGGGTCTTACCTTGAAAATCTAACTTACCCCTTGATCCATGGGCTGCAGAATGAATGTTATATTAGCAGGCATGAAAACAACATTAATCTCCTTGTATATCTCCATCAGAGCTTTTGAGTGACCAGGTGCATTGCCAATGAGCAGCATTATTTTGAAAGGAACCTTTTATTCTGAGCAGAAAGTCTCAACAGTGCACTTAAAATATTCAGTAACCTATGTTGTAAACAGATGTGCTGTTATTCAGACTTTCTCACTCCATTTGTAGAACACAGAAATATTAGATTTAGCATAACTCTTAAGGGCCCTAGGATTTTCAGAATAGTAAATGAGCATTGGCTTCACCTTAAAGTCACCAGTTGCATTAGTAACAAGAGAGTCAGCCTGTCCTTTGATTCTTTGAAGCCAGGCATTAACTTCTCTTCTCTAGCTGTGAAAATTCTAAATGGCATCTTTTTCCAGTAAAAGGTTGTTTCACTACATTGAAAATCTGTTGTTTAGTGTAGCCACGTTTATCAATTATTTGAGCTACTTCTGGATAATTTGCTGCCACTTTGACTCAGCACTTGCGGCTTCACCTTGTACTTCTGATGTTATGGAGACGGCTTCTTTCCCTAAACTTCATGAACCAACATTTCCTAGCTTCAAACTTTTCTTCCACATCTTCCTCACCTCTCTCAGCCTTTATAGAATTGAAGAGAGTTAAAGGCCTCCCTCTGGATTAAGCTTTGGCTTTTAAGAGAATGTTGTGGCTGGCTTGCTCTTCAATCCAGACGATGAAAACTCTCTTCATACCAGCAAAGTCTATCTTGCTTTCTTATTACGGATGTGGTCACTGCAGTAGAATATTTAATTTCCTTCTAACTTTTCCTTTACATTCATAACTTGGCTAACTGGCACAAGAGGTCTAGCTTTTGGCCCATCTCACCTCTTGACATGCCTTCCTCGCTAAGCTTAGTCAGTTCCAGATTTTTATTTAAAGTGAAAGACATGTGACTCCCCCTTTCACTTGAACACTTAAAGGGCATTGTAGCGATATTAATTGAACTAGTTTCAATACTGTTTTGTCTCAGGAAGTAGGGAGGCCCCAGCGGAGAGAGAGAAAAGGAGAAAGGCCAGTCTGTGGAGCAGCCAGAACACACACAACATTTATCAGTTATGTTCACTGTCGTATGTGGGCATGGTTTGTAGAGCCTGAAAACAATTACAGTAGATCATTGATTACAGATTATCATAACACATATAATAATCATGAAAAAGTTTGAAATATTATGAGAATTACCCCAATGTGCCACAGAGACACAAAGTGAGCACATGCTTGGGAAAAATGGCACAAACAGACTTGCTGAATGCAGGGTTGCCACAAACGTTCAATTTGTAAAAAACACAGTATTTGCAAAGCACAATAAAACAAGATATGCTGGGCCGGGCGCGGTGGCTCAAGCCTGTAATCCCAGCACTTTGGGAGGCCGAGGTGGGTGGATCACGAAGTCAAGAGATCGAGACCATCCTGGTCAACATGGTGAAACCCCGTCTCTACTAAAAATACAAAAAATCAGCTGGGCCTGGTGGCGCGTGCCTGTAATCCCAGCGACTCAGGAGGCTGAGGCAGGAGAATTGCCTGAACCCAGGAGGCGGAGGTTGCGGTGAGCCGAGATCGCGCCATTGCACTCCAGCCTGGGTAACGAGAGCGAAACTCCGACTCAAAAAAAAAAAAAAAAACAAAAACAAACAACAAAAAAAACCAAGATATGCTGGTATATAAATTTAGACTGAAACATGCTAAATGCCAACTTAAAATCTATGAACCAAGAGGCTTGAAAGCAGTTGGCCTAGACAACCTCCTGTTGTATTTCTTCTGGCCAATTCTGCATAAGCCACTGGTTCAGGAGACTCAAAATTAACCTCATAGTAGCACTGGTCCCACCATAGCAATGAGGAACTACTTTTTTCTTTTCTTTTTGAGATGGAGTCTTACTCCGTTGCCCAGGCTGCATTAGTAGCAGTGGCACAATCACAGCTCACTGCCACCTTGACCTCCTGGATCCAAGCGATCCTCCCACTTCAGCCTCTGAAGTAGTTGGGACCACAGGGGTGTGCCGCTGCACCCAGCTAATTTATTTTTTTTTAATCTTTGGTAGAGATGAGGTCTCACTATGTTGGCCAGGTTGGCTTCAAACTCCTTACCTCAAGTGATCCTCCAGCCTTGGCCTCACAAAGTGCTGGGAGCACAGGTGTGAGCCAGTGCACCCAGCTGTGAAAAATTGCTCTTAGCAATTATTTACACCCAACCATCCTTGGGAGATAGTACATATTCCCAATATTAACAGTAACTCTGGAGTAAATTGCTCTAGAGGAATATATCCAAGTATACATGGGGAGAGAGGCAACTTGATGTGTCTCTGCTCAGTGACTCCCCGCACAAATAACCATCTCAAGCTCACCCTTGTCTATTAAGAATTACTTACCTGAATATTTCTGGCTTGCCAGAGCCTGAGGGAACTGCAAGCTTTCAGAAATCCAAGGTCTGGACTGATAGTTAAGTTGCCAGTGACCTCTCTGGTTTCAGATTGAGACTATCTGATAAAGAGGTGTCACCTAACCATTTAACTTTCCTCGACATGCTTAACATCAATACATATGACTTGCTTGTGCTGAAATCTGAGACTCTGGACCCTGTACCTGAACCCTTGAGAACTGAGAAGGGCCACAAGAACCTATGGGGTGTGTGTGTGTGTGTGTGTGTGTGTGTATCCATTATCGAAAAATTAAAAACACTAGAAATAAAAAAAGATAATTAAAAATCACCTTTATTCCATTAACTCTGGCATAATTGCTAATATCTCAATATCTATCAGCCAGAATGTTTTCTATGCATGTGCTCACATGTACATAAATATACAATTTCAAAAGAATAACAGTAATCTGATTTTTTCTTTTAATAATTTTGTTTTGTTTTCATGCCATTAAGTATTATTATAAGATATTTGTGTATCATCTGGTATGCTTAAAAATTTAGGAACTTATTTCATAAATGACTTATTTGAGGGCCTTTATAGTATTGATAATTACTCATTATGATAAACAGTGTTACAATAAACATCTTTGTGTCTAAGTCAACGTTTTGGGTGGCTTTACCAGTTCGGAGAAATGAAAGGCTGTTATTCTATGCAGTCAGACAATAACTTGGTAATATTTCCCCTGAGATATCCCAGTGGTTGTGTGGTCTATCGGCTTATGATACATTACTATGGAGATAAAGAATCAAGAGAATCAAAACAATCTTACAGAAAAGAGCAATCTCTATTTTCTCAGTATACCAATGTGAGGAAATAGAGATCAAACATTGGAGAGTCTTACTTCCTTGCTTTCTATCTAGGCAAAATATTCTGAAGGGTTGTTTTTGATACTAGCTTTAGTTGCTTTTTGATAGACCACTTCGAGTCAGTTGCTGAGACAACCTCCTCTCAAATAGCTGAATGAGGAGGACTTATGGTACTGTGGTCATTGCTGCTGGCATTTTACAAGCTGGACAACTTGGAATGAGATGTGGAACAGCGAGAGAATGGAGGTTCTGGGATCTGGGTATTTTTGAGGCTTTCTCAGAGCCCAAGTCTGTGACCATTGTCTAGCAGAAAAGCTGGGTCTCACTTCCATTTCAGTCTCCAGAGATATTTGGGAATAAAGAAAATGAGATGATCTAGATTTCCAAGAAAATGTAGAAGCAATGCATTTCAAATTCTACTAGGAAAAGAAGAAAACTGTCCTTTTCAATGAATTTCTGTTCTGATCTTATATTTGTACATGCTGTAATTGGTATTTATTTGATACCACAATCCAGTAATCCATTCCTTCCAAAATGAAATCAACACACTTTAGATAACAAATTAAAATTTGTATTAAACAATGAGACTCTTTGAAAGCACTGTTTTATTGTGGACAAGGGAGGATAAAAACTTTGCTAAGAAACAAAATTCCTTTCTCTGTATTTAGTAGACACATTCTGTACATAATTTTACAGTGAAGAAATGGAGTCCTAAACAACAAGTTGACCTAACATCAAGAAAAGAGGACCTGTGCAACCTGCAAAACGTGGGAACAACCCCTCTTCTTCTGTGTGTTCTCTCCCTAGCTATATGTCTTTTTTTTTTAACATCTTAATATTTTATTATTTCAATAGTTTTGGGATATAAGTGGCTTTTGATTGCATGGATGCATTATAAAGTAATTCTGAGATTTTAGCGTACCCAACACTCAACTAGTGTACATTGTACCCAATATGTAGGTTTCTGTCCCTCACTCCCCTCCTAACCTCCTTCTTCTGAATTTCAAATGTCCATTATACTACTCCGTAAGCCTTTGCGTGCTCATAGATTAGGTCCCACTGTCAGATGAGAACATAGAGTATTTGATTTTCCATTCCTGAGTAACTTCACTTAGAATAATGGTCTCTAGCTTTATCCAAGTGCTGTGAAAGACATTATTTCATTCATTTTTATGGCTGGGTAGTATTCCATGGTGTATATATACCACATTTTCTTTATCCACTTACTAGTCAATGGGCACTTAGATTGGTTCCATGTCTTTGCAATTGTGAATTGTGCTGCTATAAACATACATGTGTGTATGTCTTTTTCATATAATGACTTCTTTTCCTTTGGGTAGATACCCAGTAGTGGGAATGCTGAAATTAAAGGTAGATCTACTTTTAGTTCTTTAAGAAATCTCCATACCATACCGTTTTCTATAGAGGGTGTACTAATTTACATTCCCACCAGCAGTATATACATGTTCCCTTTTCACCACATCCATGCCAACATCTATTGTTTTTTGACTTTTTAATAATGGCCATTCTTGCAAAAGTAAAGTGGCATCTCATTGTGGTTTTAATTTGCATTTTCCTGATGATTAGTGATGTTGAGCATTTTTTCATGTATTTGTTGGCCTTTTTGAATATCTTCTTTTGAGAAATGTCGATTCGTGTTGTTTGCCCACTTTTCAAGGAGATTTTTCTTTTCTTGCTGATTTGTCTGACTTCCTTGTAGTTCTAAATATTAGTCCTTTGTCGGATGGATAGTTTGCAAATATTTTCTCCCAGTTTATGGGTTGTCTGTTTGCTCTGATGATTATTGCTTTTGCTGTGCAGAAGCTTTTTTAGTTTAATTAGGTCTCATTCATTTAAGTCTGTTTTTGTTACATTTACTTTTGGGGTCTTAGTTATAAAATCTTAGCTTAGGTCAATGTCCAGAAGAGTTTTTCCACAGTTATCTTCTAAAATTTTAATGGTTTCAGCTCTTAGATTAAGTATTTGACCCATCCTGAGTTGATTTTTATATGAGGTGACAGATAGAGATTCAGTTTTATTCTTCCACACGTAGCTAGTCAGTTTTCCCAGCACCATTTATTAAATAGGGTGTCCTCCCCCCAATTTATGTTTTTGTATGCTTTGCTGAAGATCAGTTGGTTAACTATCAGTCTTTATTTCTGGATTTTCTCTTCTGTTCCATTGGCTATTACGTGACTACTTTTACACCAGTACCCAAGCTGTTTTAGTAACTATAGTCTTGTAGTATATTTTCAAGTCTTGTGATATAATACCTCCAGATTTGTTCTTTTTGCTTAGGATTGCTTTGGCTATTTGGGCTTTTATTGATTCCATATAAATTTTAATTTAAAAAAAATTCTGTGAAAAATGGTGCTGATATTTTGATAAAAATTGCATGGAATCTGTAGATGGTTTTGGGCAATCACAAAATTGTGAAAATAACCATTCTTCCAATCCATTAACATGGGATGTATTTCCATTTATTTGTGCTATCTATGATTTCTTTCAGCAGGATTTTGTAGTTCTCCTTGCAGAAATCTTCCACCTCCTTGGTTAAGCATATTACTCAGGTTTGTTGTTATTGTTGGTTGTTTGTTTTTATAGCTATTGTAAAAGGGATTCCATTTTTTATTTGACTCTCAGCTTGGTGGTTGTTGTTTATAGCAGTGCTACTGATTTATGTACATTGACTTTGTAACCTAAGACTTTATGTCTTAAATTATACAAGTGCCCTGAGGATGTGGAAGCTGTAGTGAAAGTAATAAGATGCTGAACATCTGAAAAATGAAGAGCTCCTGGTAATGGCCAGTGCATACGTTGGAAACGTCCTTGTGAGCATAAAATAAAGCATGGGTTATAGAGTTGATGGGACAGGTGTGGCTTTTGGGGATATATTAAATATGGGAGAAGGAATTTGAAAAAAAGCAGGGAAGTAGGGTATGGAAGGGTACCAAAGAAAACCCTCAGAATTACAGAATGAAAAGAGATGATGTACTGCTCTCTGCTCACTTTTCATTCTTCTCTCTCTTGCGGCTTCATTCAGCGGAGAATTTGGTATGTTTCCCTGCTGGTCCTTTCTCACAGATGTTCAGTAACACTGTCCTTCTGACCAGCTCAGGAGGCACGTAGATGCTGTCTCAGACAGGTGAGACTGAGAACTCTCAGATATGCAAATGCTCGGTGGTTTCCTCAGGCCCTGACTGTTCTGCTTTCACATACACCCGCTCGGAAAATACACAATTTTTTTCAGGTTGGGCAGACGCTGGCCTTTTAAAGCCTCAGCTCACAGACTTATTTTGTTTTACTTGCACTTTGTCTTTTCATTAACAAACTTACGTTTGTGGACAAGATGGCTTCAGGCTCTTACTATTAAACTGTACATTGGAAATACCATATAAACAAGAGACAAACCTGTGCCTATCAAAAAACCTGTAAAACTATTATATATACGTAGGGAAACAAATACAAGGAAGCAGAAGCTGCTCAGAGATGAAGAGGCAGATAAGGTAAGAGAATGCTTTCTGGATGAGATCTTTTCTCTCCCCCAGATTTTTCTGAGCTGATCATTGCCCATCCCAGCAGAACAATTATTCTACCACCCAGTGGTAGTGGAGTAATTACTAGGGCAGTATTAGAACCCAGCCACTGTGGGAAGCAGATAGCAATCGGCACAAGTATACTGCTCTCAAGAATTCCTGTCTCTTAACCGCCATCTGCAGTGGGTTGGGCAACTAGGGAATGATTGTGTCCAGATAGAGCTCTCGAGGCTTTCTGCTGAGACTAATCCTCAACACTCTCTCGACACACCAAACCATGACAAGTTAAATAACAGCCAACGAGAGATAATAAATATAAAAATTATAATTGTCAAAATTAGTATCTGACAGATGAATTGATTAGCACATAGCATAATACTAAAGAAAAAAAAATAGTGAGCTGGAAGACCAGGAAAAACTCTTTTAAAAATACCAAGAAGAGGTACAGAGAAGGAGAGTATACAAGTTAAGAAATACGAATGATGGCATAGGAAGTGTCAATATCTCTATGATTCAGGTACTGCATACAGGTAAAAGGGAGGAGAAAACTTATGGAAAAAATAATAATGAAAAATTTTACAAAATCAGAGAAAGACTAAATATTTCACAATGAAAAGTGTCATAATTTTCTAACTGAATTGATTTTAAAAGCCTAAATGTTAAAGTAAAATTAAGGAATATCAAAGACCAAGGGAAAATTTTGAAATATTAAAGAGCATAAAGCATTATCTGTAAGCCACAAGAATGAGACTAGCCTAAGACTTCTTATGAATAACACTAAATGTAAGAAGTCAATGGAAAATGTTTTCAAAATGTTCAAAGAAAAAAGGCAAACCTATAATTTTTTATCCATCCAGACTTTTATTTAACTGTGAGGGTGAAGGAAGATTTTTTCTTTGGTATTATAGCCCTGAAAATCTTATACACACACGCTTACGCGTGCACATACACAGACACATACAAAACACTAAAAACATTCTTAGAGGAAGTGCTATAGTGAGATGAAAAATAAATGCAGAAATAGGCCACAAGATATGGGAAGTGAGTTTGAATAAATAATAACATTTTGTTGTTTAAGCAATGAAAAAAACACAGAGAAAGAAGAAGTAAAATAAAATTCTATTACTTTAACTTAAGAAAGGTAATGTGATTGAAGGGTGGGGAGGAAGTTGTTTTGAAGACATGCAAATAAATACTGTTATTCATCTTAGTAAATGAGTAGTTACCACCAGAAATAAGAACAGATGACCTTCAGAGCAGCATAGGAAAATCCACCCCCTTACCCTGCTGAGCCTCCTGTGGCTGCCACTGAGCCGAAGATGGCTGTCCCTCCCATTTACACCAATCATGACAAATCTACCAGGGATGTCTTCACCAAGCGCCGTAGATTAGAATTAATAAAACTTCATTTGAAAACAAAATCTGGGAATAGACTGGATGTTACAAGCTCAGGCTCAGCCAATCCTGAGGCCACCAAAGTGAAAGGTAGTCTGGAAACCAAGAACAGATGGATCAAATATTGTCTGACATTTACAGAGAAGTGGAACGCTGACAAGACACTAGGCACAGGGATTACTGGGGAAGATGAGTCTTTTATGTGGACTAAAGCTGACCTGACCTGTGATTCAGCCTCCTCATCTAACACTGGGGGCAAAATGCTAGAATGAAGAGAAGGTACAAGTGAGAGCACACCAACCTGGGCTGCAGCCTAGATTTTGACATCTCCAGACCTTTCGTTCAGGGTGCTCTTGTGCTGAGTTATAAGGACAGGCTGGCTGGATGCCAAATATATTTTGAGATCAGAGTCCCAGGTGACCTAGAACAACTTTTTGCAGTTGGCTTCAAGACCGATGAATTTCAGCATCACACTACTATAAATGATAGTATTTGACAGCTCCACTTACCAGAAGGTGAATAAGACTTTGGAGGCCACTGTCAATCATGCGTGGACAGCAGGAAACAATAACACTTGCTTTGGAATAGCAGCCAAGTAGCAGATAGATCCTGACAACTGCTTCTCAGCTAAAGTGAACAACTCCAGTGAGATGTTTAGGATACATTCAGATTCCAAAGCAGTTATCAAACTAATTCTATCAGTTTTGCTAGATGACAAAATGTCAGTGCTGGTCTAAAACTAGCTTATCTAACACTTGAATTTTTTTTTTTTTTTTTTTTTTGAGACGGAGTCTGGCTCTTTAGCCTAGGCTGGAGTGCAGTGGCATGATCTCGGCTCACTACAACCTCAGCCTCCCGGGTTCAAGTGATTCTCATGCCTCAGCCTCCCGAGTAGCTGGGATTACAGGCAAAAGCCACAACGCTCAGCTAGTTTTTGTATTTTTAGTAGAGACAGGGTTTCACCATGTTGGCCAGGCTGGTCTCAAACTCCTGACCTCACATGATCTTCCTGCCTCGGCCTCCCAAAGTTCTGGGATTTCAGGTGTGAGCTACTGCACCAGCCTAAGACTAGATTTTAAGCATAAATCAATACTGTACAATTATTTAATTTTAAACTATTTTGCAGCATAGCTACCTTCAAAATTTAATGTACCCTTTTATGTTGTATGTCTAGGATACAAGTATTGTTAGACATTACGATAAATCTCTGGGTTAAAGTGTGTTTAACGGTTACCCTTTCAGAGATACAGAAGAAACCTGATTTCCAAAAGGTCCTTTCAGTTGGAGATTTGGGAGGAATTGGTGGTCCCTCTAGAGATTTTTTTTTTTTTTTTTTTTTTTTTTTAAATTTAGAAACAGCTGCAAGTAGGAGCTGATAATGTGTAGGCACTGTGTAAAATCATACTGAGTAAATGAAATTGTGACCTCTTGAGAATTGACTCTTGGTTTCCTATCCTAATGAGCGACTCATTGCGTGGTGTTGTGTACAAATTTATCTGAAGGAGGCCTTTTTAGATGTATGTTCATGGTCTATTTCCACTCTAGTCCAACACCCTTTTTACACCAAAAGTAATTTTCAGGGTGAGATAGCTATTTCATTTGTGCCATTTGTAGGTAGCAAGGGTGATGAAGCCAGTAATTCAAGACTGATATGATTTAGATTTGTGTCCCCACAAAATCTTATGTTGAATTATAATCCCTAGTGTGGGAGGTGGGGCCTGGTGGGAGGTGACTGGATAACAGGTTGAAATTCTTATACATGGTTCAGTACTATCCCCTTTGGTACTATATAGTGAGTGAGTTCTCATAAGATATGGTTGTGTAAAAATGTGTAGCACCTCCCCCTGCTCTTTTTTGGTTCCTGCTCTGGCCACACAAGACATGCCTGCCTTCTCTTCACCTTCCACCATGACTAAAGTTTCCTGAGACCTCCCAGAAGCAGAAGCTGCTATGCTTCCTGTACAGCCTGCAGAACCAGGAGCCAATTATACCTTTTTTCTTTGTAAATTACTCAGTATCAAGTATTTCTTTATAGCAATACCAGAATGGACTAATACAGAGAATTGGTACCGAGGAATGGGGCATGGCCATAAAGATACCTGACAATGTGGAAGCAGCTTTGGAATTAGGTAACTGGCAGAGGTTGAAAGAGTGTAGAGGGCTCGGAAGAAGACTGGAAGACGAGGGAAAGTTCAGAACTTCCTAGAGACTTGTTAAACTGTTGTGATCAAAATGCTAATAGTGATATCAACAATGAAGTCCAGGCTGAGGAGGTCTCAGATGCAGATGAGGAACATGTTGGGAACCGGAGCAAAGGTCACTTTTGTTATGCATTAGCAAAGAACCTGGAGGCATTGTGCCCCTGCCCTAGGGATCTGTGGAACTTTAAACTTGAGAGTGATGATTTATGATATCTGGCAGAAGAAATTTCTAAGCAGCAAAACATTCAAAATGAGTCCTGGCTACTTCTAACAAACTAATGTAAAACTGGAACTTATATTTAAAAGGGAAGCAAAGCACGAAAGTTTGGAAAATTTGCAGCCTGGCCATGTGATAGAAAAGAAAAACCCATTTTCAGGGGAAGAATTCAAGCAGGCTGTAGATATTTGCACAAGAACAAAGGAGTCAAATGCTAATAGCCAGGACAATGGGTAAAAGGTCTCTAAGACATTTCAGAGAACTTCTTGACAGCCCCTCGCATCACAGGCCCAGAGGCCTAGAAGGACTCAATGGTTTTGTGGCCCAGGCTTCAAGCCCTGCTGCCCTGTGCGACCTTGGGGACATTACTCTCTGCATCCCAGCCACTCCAGGTTTAGCCATGGCTCAAAGGGCCCCAGATACAGCTTGGGCCACTGCTTCAGAGGGTGCAAGCCATAAGACTAGGCAGCTTCCAGATGGTGTTGAGCCTGTGGGCATATTCTTCCCAAGTACAAGAGTTGAGGCATGGGTGCCTCCACCTAGATTTCAGAGGATCTTTGGAAAAGCCTGGATTTTCAGGCAGAAGCCTGCTGTAGAGGGGAGCCCTCATGAAGAAACTTTACTAGGGAAATGTGGAGGAGAAATGTGGGGTTGGAGACCCCACACAGGGTCGCTAGTGGGGCACTAGCTAGTGGAGCTGTGAGAAGAGGGCCACCAACCTCCAAGCTCTAGAATGGTAGATCCACTGACAGCTTGCACTGTGCTCCAGAAAAAGCTGCAGGCACTCAATGCCAGTCTGTAAGAACACCTGTGGGGGCTGAACCCTGCAAAGCCACATGAGCAGAGCTGCCCAAGGCTTTGGGAGCACACTCCTTGCACCAGCATGCCCAGGAAGAGACACAGAGTTGAAAGAGACTATTTTGGATCTTTAAGGTTTAATGACTTCCCTGCTGGGTTTCAGACTTGCATGGGGCCTGTAGTACCTTTATTTTGGCTAATTTATCTTTTTTGGAATGTGAGTATTTACCCAATGCCTATATTCCCATTGTATCTTGAAAGTAACTAATTTTTTTTTTTTACAGACTCATAGGTGGAAGAAACTAGCCTTGTCTAAGATGAGAATTTGGACTTTGTCTTTTTGAGTTACTGCAGAAATGAGCTGTGACTTTGGGGGTCTGTTGGGAAGGCATGATTGTACTTTACAATGTGAGAAAGACATGAGATTTGGGAGGGATTGGGGGTGGAATTACATTGTTTGGGTCTGTGTCTCGACCCAAATCTCATGTTGAAATGTAATCCTCAGTGCTGGAGGTGGGGCCTGGTGGTAGGAAGTTGGATCATGGCAATGGTTCCTAATGGTTTAGTGCTTTAGCACCATCCCCCTAGTGCTGTTCTCGTGATCGAGTTCTCAGAGAATCTGGTTGTTTAAAAGTGTGTAGTATCTCCCCCATTTCTCTCTTCCTGCTGCTCTGACCATCTGAGACATCTTGCTCCCCCTTTGCCTTCCATTATAATTGAAAGTCTTCTGAGGTCTCTCCAGAAGCAGAAGCCATTATGCTTCCTCTACAGCCTGCAGAACTGTGAACAAGGGAAATCTCTTTTTTTTTTTTTTTTAATGACCCAGTCTTGGGTATTTCTTTATGGCTATGTGAGAATGGACTATTACAAAGACTTAATTTTCTCCCAAGTTGTGGCTTTATTGTCCTTGCATCAGAGAATGAAATAGCTTCTAAGAATACTAGATGCACTAAAAGCCTGGAAAAGTCTCTGTGGCTGTAATTACACTTATAATCTAAAGTGGACTTCTGTTATATTCTTATCAATTTATTTTCTTAACAGTTTAATGGGTATGGTTTAGAGTCTTCTATTTTGTATGGAATTAGATTATCTTCTTCAAATGCTATAATTAACATCACTTAAATAAAATTTAATTAAAATGTTAAAAATTCAAATTCTATGGTAAAAACTGGTAGGCACAAAGAGATATTTTTTAAACAGGTAAACAGAAATAACCAAATAAAACTGCAGAATTAGGTGCTATTAGCATAGTAATTACAATATTGTAAATGAGTTAAACATATCAATAAGCATAGACTCTCAGACTGTATTTTTAGAAATCCAACAATACATTCAGAAACATATCTATAACACACTAAACAAACAAATAATATCAATTTAACATAATTTAATTTAAATAATGCTATTTGGGGTACCACTTCTAACTGAAACTATTTTTTGTTTCTCATTTTACCATAAAAATGAATGTCATGGTAATAAAATTCTTCTTCTCCTAGAAATTTAAGCAGGTTCCATGGTTTTTCTGCTCACTCTTAGGTAATAGGTAAGGTAAATATTTAACTCTCAATTGGCTAATTAGAACGTTAAGTCCAAGCCATTAACTAAAATTTGAAACTTCCGCTTCCCTCAGCCTAAGTTTACTTCATGCTAAAAAGCCTACAGTAAAAACAGAGTATAAAATATGTTTTATTACAACTCTTTTCTCCATTTTGCCCCTATAGCTGGCATCAACAACTTTTGGCATAGGAAAGCAGGATTAGAAAGGCTCAGGCTTCTGATGACATAAGCATACAGATATTTAAAGCTGCTGTCTTTCCTTTTTTTGGAGGCTCTAATTGGTTATTCAGAAATTGCCTGCTGGGTCTTTCCTTTTGAAGTTTCCATGAGCCACACAATTGCATCTCTAGTCTAGGTGATAATTTGTTACTCCTTCTTCAGCTCTGAGTATGTACCTCCTGGCTTTTTATTTCTAGGTCTCTCCACACCTATACGTGGCCTTATTAGACAAAACCTAAGATGAACACACTCTGGCTTCCTTCCAGTCTCTCTCCCTGTCCTGTGACATCCTCTTCCGAGGAATGCACACTTTTGGTGTCAACAAACTCAGAGAAAGCTCTCTCCCAGGCCCATCATCAAAGCACTTAATATGCCCTTTTTTTAAAAAAATATATTTTTAAATTATACTTTAAGTTCTGGCTTATGTGTGCAGATCATGCAGAATTGTAACATAGGTATACACAGGCCATGGTGATTTGCTGCCTCCATCCCCCCATCACCTACATTAAGTATTTCTCCTAATGTTATCCCTCCCTAATCTCCCCTCTCCCTGCTATCCCTCCACTAGCCTCCCCACCCCCCATCAGGCCCCAGTGTATGATGTCCCCCTCCCTGTGTCCATGTGTTCTCATTGTTCAACACCCACTTATGAGTGAGAACATGTGGTGTTTGGTTTTCTGTTCTTGTGTCAGTTTGCTGAGAATGATGGTTTCCAGTTTCATCTGTGTCCCTGCAAAGGACATGAACTCATCATTTTTTTTTTTTTTTTTTTTTGGGACGGAGTTTCGCTCTTGTTACCCAGGCTGGAGTGCAATGGCGCGATCTTGGCTCACCGCAAACTCCGCCTCCTGGGTTCAGGCAATTCTCCTGCCTCAGCCTCCTGAGTAGCTGGGATTACAAGCACACGCCACCATGCCCAGCTAATTTTCTGTATTTTTAGTAGAGACGGGGTTTCACCGTGTTGACCAGGATGGTCTCGATCTCGACCTCGTGATCCACCCACCTCGGCCTCCCAAAGTGCTGGGATTACAGGCTTGAGCCACCGCGCCCGGCCAAACTCATCATTTTTTAATGGCTGCATAATATTCCATGGTGTATATGTGCCACATTTTCTTTATCCAGTCTATTGCTGATGGACATTTGGGTTGGTTCCAAGTCTTTGCTATTATAAACAGTGCCACAATGAACATATGTGTGTATGTGTTTTTATAATAGAACTATTTATAATCCTTTAGATATACACACAGTAATGGGATTGCTGGGTCAAATGGTATTTCCATTTCTAGATCCTTGAGAAATCACCACACTGTCTTCCATATGGTTGAATTAATTCACAATCCCACCAACAGTGTAAAAGTGTTCCTGTTTCTCCACATCCTCTCCAGCATCTGTTGTCTCCAGATTTTTTAATGATCGCCATTCTAACTAGCGTGAGATCGTATCTCAATGTGGTTTTGATTTGCATTTCTCTAATGACTAGTGATGATGAACTTTTTTTTTCATATGTTTGTTGGCCTCATAAATGTCTTCTTTTGAAAAGTGTCTGTTTATATCCTTCCCCCACTTTTGATCAGGTTGTTTGTTTTTTTCTTGTAAATTTGTTTAAGTTCTTTGTAGATTCTGAATATTAGCCTTTGTCAGATGGGTAGATTGCAAAAACGTTTTCCCATTCTGTTGGTTGTTGGTTCACTCTAATGATAGTTTTTGCTGTGCAGAAGCTCTGGAGTTTAATTAGATCCCATTTGTCTATGCGTTCCCTTTAGATTTCTCAGAAAGGAGTCAGACCAGAGTCCACTGTGCTCCTCTGAATACAAGGAACACATTTCAAAGTTGTCTGATACTCCGAAAAGTATCAGACCCAAGGCAAGGGAAGTATCACTCCAAACCTGTCCTCTTGTAGTGAGGAGTAGGGAAAGAAATCCAGCACAAAAACTCTGCCCAAAGAAGTATATTTAACAATCTCTTTTTTTTCTCTCTCCTTAACCTTTTATGTTCCTTGAGCAAATGAGGAGTTTAAGAGTCACGGAACATCTTCTCAGAATATAATTTTAAAATCACATATGGCTATTTGCCATTTTATTGCGAAAATTTACAGCTATTGAATCATAATATCTAATCAAAACTTTTGTTTTAACCACTTGTTATACATTTAAAACACATCAGAAAAGTTGAACGAAAAATGTAAGAAACCAATATTCAAAGTAAATATTGGTCCAAAAAACATCATAGATCATGCTTACATACCCATGGAGCAATATAGTCTCCAAACATAGAGCAACAAGTCAGAACTACAGGAGAAGAAAATTTAAATCAATAATTGTAGTTGAAGATTTTAATATAACCTTTCTGGAAACCAATAGATAAAACTAAACAAAAATATAAATGTGAGTAATAAATTCAAATACAGATAAATTTATATGAAATTAAAAATTCACTCCTAAAAATAGGAGTACACATGGAGCATTCAAATGAGTCAATTAAAAATTCAATAAAAAACTAACATTATATGTTTTTAAACCACAATACAACAAAATTCAAAATTGATTAAAGACAGTAAAAATAGTCTCATATCTGCCAGAAGAAAAAAAGTACTCAAAATTATACTTTAATTAAAGAGGAAATCATAAAGAATATTATAATATACAAGAGAATGATAATAAAAATGTAATGTAAAAAATATAGAATACAGCTAAAGCAAGATTTGGAGGAAATTTTATTGAATTAATTAACAATTATTTATTGAATTAATAAAAAAAGAAAAATTAAAGTCAAGAAACCTGCCATTCAACTCAAAAAGATAGTAAATGGAACTATAGAATTCTTCCCTTCAAAAAGGAATGCAAATGTAAAGAAATAACAAAAATTATAGAATAATAAAAAAGAACTCAGAAAGAGAACCAGCAAAACCACTAACTGTTTCTGTAAAAAGACTAATGAAATGAACAAACATTTAGCAAGGCTGATTAAAAGAACAAGAAAAAATGCAGTAAAAAATTACCCTTTAATAATATAAAAATTTAGTATTTTAAAATTTAAAATGTAATATTAATATTAAAAATTACCCTTTAATAATATTAAAGAGTAGGTAGCTACAACATATAGAGATTTAACAAAAGATATAATAAATAATTGCATGTCAATCAATGTGAAAGTTTTACTGTTGACTGTATTAGGAGGTACCTCTGGAGACGTCCTGAATTCCAGGCATACTCTTGTCCAGCGCTATTGTGTTGGCAATGCTATTTACCTTGATAATAATAATAAATAATGTTTGCCAACACAGTGTGATGTCACTTTTAGATGTCAACTCGACTGGATTAAAGAACAATTAGAGGACTGGTAAGCACTATTTTGGGGTATGCCTGTGAGGGTATTTTCAGAGGAGATTGCCATGTGAGTCTGAGTGGACTAGGTGGGGAAGGTCTGATCTCAATGAGAATATATACCATTCAATCAGCTAGGGGCCCAGATAGCACCAAAAGGCAGAAGAAACGACTTCCTCTTCTCCTGGAGCTGGGAAACACTCTTCTCCTCCTGTCCTTGGACATCAGGACTCAGGATCTCTGGCTTTGGGCCTCCAGGACTTAAGCCCATACCCTCCCACCCTTGGTTTCTCAGGCCTTTACTTTAGGCTAAGAATTGCCCCATCAGCTTTCCTGGCTCTGACGCTTTCAGACTTTGACTGAGCCACATTACTGGCAACCCTGAGTCTCCAGCTTGTAGACAGCCTTTTGTGCAACTTATTAGTCTCCATAGTCACGTGAGCCAATCTCCTAATATATCCTATTGGTTCTTTCTGGACAATCATGACTAATTTTTTGCACATTGGTCTATTGACATGAAGAGCCACAAACTGAGTCACAATCTTGATTTGCAGAGCAATGGAATTGTAACCTTCAATGGAAACATGCTTTCTTCTAAGATTTCTAGGCAGAGCCCAAAGTCATAAGCATGGGAAGAAAACATTGGCCAGGCGCGGTTGGCCTGTAACCCCAACACTTCGGAAGGCTGAAGCGGGCAGATCACGTGACCGAGGTCGGGAATTCGAAACCAGCCTGGCCAACATGGAGAACCTCCGTCTCTACTAAAAATACAAAATTAGCCGGGCATGGTGGCATGTGCCTGTAATCCCAGCTACTCAGGAGGCTGAGGCAGGAGAATCACTTGAACCCGGGAGGTGGAGGTTGCAGTGAGCCAAGATCGCACCATCGCACTCCAGAAAATGCTAACAGTTGAATCCCACTTTCACTCCTTAGTTCTCAAATCTAAGTACTCAATGATAACATATATTGGCACAGATAAAATAACACTGGTCTGTGTTTTAAAAAATAATAATAAGTTCTCATTTAAACCTAGAAGGGGGAAATCTGAATGAAAGGAAAACAAATCCACGACATCACAGTGGGCCAGCACTCTTATCAACATTACCTGGAGACCCTTTTCATTGCAGAAAGGCAGGGAAAAGAATAAAAAATATAAAGATTAAGCAAGAAGCAAAAGAACAAATATTATTCACAAATAATATGAATGCAAATATGGCAAATCCAAAAGAACATATAGATAAGTTGTTGGAATTAACACAAGAGTCTAGAAAGATTACTGAATAAAAGCAATTAGTATATAAAAATCAGTAAATGTCTTTCTCACATCAACAAAAATAAAATAAAATGTACTATATATATATCATTTTTGATAGCATGCCTAAGAATAAGGAAGACAAGAGACATTCTAGACTTCTACAAAAGTAATTATAAAAGCATTAGAAAAAGTTAAAGAGGACCTAGAAAATAGAGAAACATGCCATATTTAGCAGTGAAAGGTTTTAATATGATAATAACTTCAATTTTTCCCAAATTGTTCTATTAATGTAATGAAATCTCAATCTTAATCCTAAAAAGACTTTATTTTTGTTTATTTTTTATGGAATTTAACGGTTTATTTTAAAATTGATATGCATATACAAATGCAAAGGGCAAAGAATAGTAAGACATTTTTGAAAGAAGATAAAGACAAAATATTTCAGATTAAAATATATTTTGAAGCTATAAAAAGGGTAATGCAGCCACAATGATAAAAGAATCAATGTAATCATGTAGATAATTCAGAAACTGAACCACACATATGCATACACTTCAGTTATAACAAACATAGTACAGGAGGAGGCAGAGGAAGATGAACAAATGGAAATCTCCACAATCATCCCTCCTGCAGGAACACCAAATTTTAACAACTATGAAAAAGCACCATCATGAGAACCAAAAATCATGAAAAAGCACCATCATGAGAACCAAAAATCAGGTGAGCAACCACAGTACCTGATTTTAGCTTTATCTTACTGAAGGAGGCACTGAAGAGAGCAGGAAAGACAGTCTTGAATTGCTGACACCACCCCTCCCCATTTGCCTGCCAGCAGCTGGATGGCACATAGAGAGAATCTGTGCAGTTGGGGGAGGGAGAGCACAGTGACAAGGGAAATTGGCATCAAACTCAGTGCGACCCTGTCACAGCACTGAGAGAAAAGCAATGCTGGGTTCCGCCAGTGCCTACCCATGGAGGGAACATTTGGACTAGTCCTAGCCAGAGGGGAATAGCCCATCCCAGTGGTTCAGAACCTTTTCTTTCTTTCTTTTCTTTTGAGATGGAGTCTCACTCTGTTGCCCAGGCTGGAGTGCAGTGATGCGATCTCAGCTCACTGCAACCTCTGCCTCCCGGGTTCAAGCAATACTCTTGCCTCAGTCTCCCAAGTGGCTGGGACTACAGGCATGCGCCACCATGCCTGGCTAATTTTTGTATTATTATTAGAGACGGGTTTCACCATGTTGGGAAGGCTGGTTTTGAACTCCTGACCTCATGATCCGCCTACTTTGGCCTTCCAAAGTACTGGGATTACAGGTGTGAGCCACCGTGCCCAGCCTATAATTTTATGTTTCCTTCCTTCCTTCCTTCCTTCCTTTCTTCCTTCCTTCCTTCCTTCCTTCCTTCCTTCCTTCCTTCCTTCCTTCCTTCCTTCTCTCTCTCTCTCTCTCTCTCTTTCTTTTCTTTCTTTCTTTCTTTCTTTCTTTCTTTCTTTCTTTCTTTCTTTCTTTCTTTCTTTTTCTTTCTTTCTTTCTTTCTTTCTTTTTTGAAACAGAGTCTTGCTCTGTTGCCCAGGCTAGAGTGCAATGGCACAATCGCGGCTCACTGCAACCTCTGCCTCCCAGGTTCAAGAAATTCTCCTTCCACAGCCTCCTGAGTAGCTGAGATTACAGGTGCCTGCCACCATGAGACAGGGCTTCATCATGTTGGTCAGACTGGCCTCAAACTCCTGACCTCAGGTGATCCACCCACCTTGGCCTCCCAAAGTGCTGGGATTACAGGTGTGAGTGTCACTGTGCCTGGCCAGAACGTTTCTCAGCAAGCCTTGTCACTGTGTCACTGAGTCACTGTGAGCTAAAGAGCTCCGGGGTTCTAGATAAACCTGAAACGCAGTCTACGACACAAGGACTGCAATTCCTAGGGAAGTCTTAGTGCTGGGTGGGCTTAGAGCCAGTGAACTAGGGTAGCACGTGACCCAGAGAGACACCAGCTGGGGTGGCTGAGAAAGAGTGCTTGTGCCACCCTTTTCAAAACCCCAGGCAGTGCAGCTTGTAGCAAAGAAATTGACTCCTTTCTTCTGCTTGAGGAGAGGAGAGCGAAGAGTAAAGAGGACTTTGTCTTGCAGCTCAGCCACAGTGGGATAGGAAATTGGGCAGAATTGGAAGGCCCCCATTCCAAGCCCTAGCTCTCAGATGACATTTCTAGACACACCATGGGCTAGAAGGGAATCTGCTGCCTTGAAGAGAAGGAACCAGTCTAGGCAAAATTTATCACCTGCCAAATAAATAGCCCTTGGGACCTCGATAACCAGCAGCAATACTCACGTAGTATACTGTGGGCTTTTGGTGAGACTCTGAGACATCCTGGCTTCAGGTGAGACCCAGTACTCTCCTTAGAAAGGAAATCAGTATATTAAAGAGCTATCTGCATTCCTATGTTTGTTGTAGCACTGTTCACAATAGCCAAGATTTGGAAAAAAGCTAAGTGTTCATCACAGATGAATGGATGAAGAAAATGTGGTACACATGCATAATGGAATAGTATTCAGCCATAAAAAAGAATGAGCTCCTGTCATTTGCAACAACATGGATGGAAATGGAGATCGTTATGTTAAGTGAAATAAGCCAGGCACAGAAAGATAAACACATATTTTCACTTATTTGTGGAAACTAAAAATCAACACAATTGAACTCATGAAGATAGAGTAGAAAGATGATTATCAGAGGCTGGGAAGGATAGTGGAAGTATGGAGGGAAGCTAGGGATGGTTAATGGGTACAAAGAAATAGAATAAATAAGACCTAGTATATTATAGCACAACAAGGTGACTATAGTCAATAATAATTTAATTGTATATTTTAAAATAACTAAAATAGTATAAATAGTATTTTATTTATCTGTAACAGAAAGGATAAATGCTTAAAGTGACGGATACCCTATTTACCATGATGTGATTATTACCATTGCATGTCTATATCAAAGTACGTCAGATATCTCATGAAAATATACACCTACTCGTACCCACACAATATAAAAATTAAAAATAAAAAAATAAACATAGTACAGAGAATAGAAGAACTTTCTATGATTGATCCTGGGATAATGAGATACAAGATGGAGTAAAATAAATTTTAGCCTCTTTATTGCTACATAGGTGAACAACAAAAAATAATTCCAAGTGAACTATAAAACTAGAAGATAACTTAGGACTATATCTTTAGACGTTAGAGTAGAGATTTCTTAAACAAAACAGCAAAGATAAAAGAAAAGATTGGTAAGTTTGACTACATTGAAATTAAGAACTTCTGTTTATCCAAAGATACAAGGAAGAAAGTACAAAGCAGGTCTCAGAGTGAGAGAAAATATTTACGTTACATAAACCCAACAAAGGGTCTGTATCCAAAATTACAAATCATGAAGAACTACAGATCTAGAAAGAAAAGACAAACAACTCAATAGAAAATTGGCCACAAAACGTGAGCCCTTCACAAAAAAGAATATCCAAAGACAAAAAACCTGTAAAAATATGGTCAACCTCATTAATAATAAGAGAAATGCAAAATAAAATCACGAGATAATACTACACACCAATAGCAGTGGCTACATTTAAGTGGAGCAATGAGAACTAGGCTGAATGTAAATTGGCTCAACCACTTTGGAATAATTTTTGGCACTATCTGCTACAGCTGACATGCATATATACTACCCTGTGACCCAAAAATCCAATTTCTGTATAAATGTGTGCTTATATATACCAAAATGTTCACAATATCCATACTATCACTGTCATATGCAAAAACTTGATACTACTCAAATGGCCATAAGTGGTACAATGGACAAATAAAAGTGATGCGTTCATACAATAGAATGAACTTAATAGAAAGTTAGAACACAGCAATAAAAATAAATAACCTAGAATAAATGCATGAATAAATCTCACAAACATAATGCTGAATGAAAGAAGCAAGACACAAAAGAATATGAATAATTTGATTAAATGAATATATAATAGTTTGCCTCAGAGACAGGCAAAACTAATCAATATTGATCAGGTTTGGGTAGAGCAAAGTGAAGTGATTACTATAAAAGCCAACACCTAGGAAATAGGAAGCTGTGATGAGGAAGAGGCATGCGAGGACTTCTAGGGTCCTTGTGATATCCTATTTTATGATCTGGGTGGTGATTATATGGGTGATTGCTTTACAATAATTTCTTAAGCTAAACACTTTTGTTATATGTACTATGCTGTACATATATATTACAAGTGGAAAACAGCCTCAAAAAAGAAGAGGCTGGTGGTGAGATTGGACTAGGGCCATGACAATAAAAAGAGAAGCAAGAGGAGTCAAGAGTAATTTTATCGAACAGCAATGGTACAGCTGGGAACGATAGTAGAAAAGAATCAAACAGAATTTTCAGGTTTCTGGCTTAAGCCCCTGAGTGAATGGTGATGGGGACGCCTGAGGGAGTACAAATAGTTAAAAAAAAGATGATTTCAATTTTGGTATGTTAATGTGGAGGTGCCAGTAGACACATGAATGGTAATGTTCGGTGAACGTTGGCTGTTTTGGTCTAGGCTCTAGAGTAAGGAGAGAAATCTATTTAATGAATGAAAATCGAATGCTCTGAAAAAAGCCTGAAAATAATCCTACCACCGCACAAAGCTGTCAAGTGCCTCCATGTTGTGTGTAAGAAAACTAAATCTAATTTCACGTGTCGATGTTCAAGATTTTGCTTTTTAACCGTTCTATGCCCACTTTTAGTGTGCTTGAGGTCAGATGTATTTTGTCCACCATTTTGACTCCCAAGGGACATTTGACCCTAAGGCAGGACTTAGCTACTTCCAAGTCTTTTCAAGAGCTTTGCAGTCAGTAAAGCACAAAGCCGCAGTGCCTTTGCACTTGGGCTCTATGGGTGCATTCTGCTTCTTGGTCCCATCTGTGTGTGTCCTTCATATCGTATTTTAGCTCATCAATAGAACACAATGGCCAGCTGTCTGAATCAAAAAGGTCACCATAAAGGGAGAGGAAAATAAGAGGGAGGTGAAGTGGGGGAGAGAGAGAATTTTATTCTATTTTATTTTATTGAGTGTTAAGCTTTCAAATGTTGTTAGGATCATAAAGATGGAATGTCTAATTCCAGGAGGAAGTACAAGTGAGGTTAGATCTCTACCGTATCTGGCCATGGCATAGCTATGACTTTCTTGTCTCTCCACTCATGTGGAACCCTTTCTTTGACAAACATTTATATCATGTTTGATAGCATACTTAAGTAAAGACCTTGTTTAATAATGAACTTATTTCATACTTGGTTTTCACATAGAAATTTGTTTACACACCTTTATCATATCTAACACTCTCCAGAAAAACTTGATACTTTCTTTTTTGTTTTAAGGATCCTGTCTCATTTCTTTTCATATTGCCAACAGTAGCTAACAGAATTTCCGAGAGTTGTCACCCATGCTCGCGAAGCTGCTCCCCAGGACCAACCCTTTTCTTGTGGGTTTCCTCTAGGGACTGGTGGGTAGTGGTATAGAATTTTTCAAGAAAATTCAGAAAAATATGTTAGCTATAAACACAAATGTCAATTAGAATCCAAGGCTAGAATCTGGCTATACGTTTTTCATGCCAAATTAAGTTTGATAAGCAGTTCCAAGGTTCTTCAGTAAGATTAAACAGAGAGGTCCTCCAATAGGAAAATTGTAACAATGTTCAGTTGCCACAAGTTTTACCACAAACCTTTTTTTCCCCATTTTTAATGTCCCTGTGAGAAATGGATGTTCAAAGATGAAATCCTTTTGTAGGAAAAATTCCAGACACAGTAAAATCCAAATAAACTAAAGCCTTAAATCAAATTATCTTTAAGAATTTAAAGTAACTTCCGACACCCAAATTCTTATATTCTGCTTAATCTCAACTAAGTGTAAGTTTTCAATGTTTGGATGAAGCTAAGGTTGTTTTAGCAATTGCTGTCTTGACTGTCTCACGGCTGAATTGAATCATTTCTTTCAGAACGTTGGAGATTGGTTCAATGTCAAGACTCTCATGAGCCACAGTTTTAATAGGTTCAGAGGATTAATAAGGGATAAAAGATTATCACAACACAAGCCCTATAGTCACTGAATTCTAGAAAGCCAACCCCCAACTGTCGAGTAGTAATGCTAAGCAGATTTACACTCTTAGAACTGTATTTAATGTCTCTACAGACCCTAACAGAGATCCACTCACATATAAAGAAAGAAAAGCAGATAAAGAAATTCATTTTTTAGCTTCAGCAGAATGCCAGTCATTTGATGCCAGTGGATGCCAGTGGACTCAGAACCTCTGAACTTGAACTCAATTGTGAGGAAACTCCCAGCACAAGGTTAATGTTAACACTAAGCATTTACTATTTTAAGGAGGGCTGGGAACCATTCATTTTGTGCCTTCCTTTTTAAAGAACAAAAAGCATTTTTACTTTAAGAATAAGCTTCACTTCAAAGATAGTAGTACACTCATAAATTCTTACTGAAATCTGTAGTTGCACAGGAAGATAAAAATGCTTATAGGCCGTCACAGGCTGATCACAAGGCTTTGTAATAAAGTACACTATTCCTAGCTTTAATATCCTGTATAAGCAAGCATCGCATGTGCGGTAGCAGTATCCCTTCTGCTTTCTGAGGATGCCCTGCTCTGTAATAGAGTAGTTTCTTTTATTTTCCCCAACTTTTATTTGAAGTGCAGGGGTACAGGTGTAGGATATGCAACTTTGTTACATAATCAGTATGTGTCATGGAAATTTGTTGTACAGATGAATTCATCACTCGGGTATTAAGTCCAGTATTCAATACTTATTTTTCCTGATGCTCTCTGTCTTTCCCCCCCCCCCCCCCTCCAACAGGCCCCAGTGTGTGCTGTTCCCCTCTGTGTGTCCCATGTGTTCTCATCATTCAGCTCACACTTATAAGCGAGGATATGCAGTGTTTGGTTTGCTGTTTCTGCATGAGTTTGCTGAGAATAATGGCTTCCAACTCCATCTATGACACTGCAAAGGACATAATACTGTTCCTTTCTATGACTTCTGCATAATAGTATTCCATGGTGTACATGTACCATGTTTTCTTTATACAGTCTATCATTGATGAGCATTTAGGTTGATTCCATGTTGTTGCTATTGTGAATACTGCTGCAATAAACATATGCATGCAATTATCTTTATAATAGAATAATTTATGCTTCTTTGGGCATATACCCAGGAATGAGATTGCTCGATCAAATGGTATTTCTGCCTCTAAGTCTTGGAGGAATCACCACACTGTCTTTCACAATGGTTGAACTAATATATTCTCTCACCAACCATGTGTAAGCTTTCTTTTTCCTCCACAACCTTGCCAAGATCTGTTGTTTTTTGACTTTTTGATAGTATCCATTACAACTGGTGTTAGATGGTATCTCATTGCAGTTTTGATTTGCATTTCTCTAATGATCAGTAATGTCAAGCTTTTTTTGTGTATTGGTCACATGTATGTCTTCTTTTGAGAAGTGTCTGTCCATGTCCTTTGTCCACTTTTTAATGGGGTTGGTTTTTTATTTATTTTTTCTTGCAAATTTCTTGAGGTACCTTGTAGATGTTGGATGTTAGACCTTTGTCTGATGGATAGATTGCAAATATTTTCTACCATTCTGTAGGCTGTCTGTTCACTCTGATAATAGTTTCTTTTGCTGTGCGGAAGCTCTTTAGTTTAACTAGATCCTGCTTGTCAATTTCTGCTTTTGTTGCAATTGCTTTTGGTGTCTTTGTCATGAAATCTTTGCCCATGCCTATGTCCTGAAGGGTATTGCCTAGATTTCTTCTAGGGCTCTTATAGTTTTGGGTTTTACATTTAAGTTCTCAATCCATCTTCGGTTATTTTTTGTATATGGTGTAAGGAAGGGGTCCAGTTTCAATTTTCTGCATATGGCTAGCCAGTTCTCCCCACACCATTTATTAAATAGCAAATCCTTTCCCCATTGCTTGTATTAGTCAGGTTGTTAAAGATCAGATGGTTATAGGTGTGTGGTCTTATTTCTGGGCTCTCTATGTTGTTTCATTGGCCTACATGTCTTTTCTTATACCAGTACAATGCTGTTTTGGTCAACATATACTAATGTTGTCTTGTAGTATAGTTTTAAGTCAGGTAGTGTGATATCTCAGGTTTGTTCCTTTTGTTGAGGATTTTCTTGGCTATTTGGGCTCTTTCTGTTTCCATATACATTTAAAATAGCTTTTTTTTCTAATTCTGTGAAGAACGTCAATAGTAATTTAATAGGCATAGCATTGAATCTATAAATTTTTTTCCATGGTATCATTTCCTCCTATCCATGAGAATGGAATGCTTTTCCATTTCTTTGTGTCATCTCTGCTATCTTTGAACAGTGGTTTGTTAGTTCTCCTTGAAGAGGTCCTTCACTTCCCTTATTAGCTGATTTCCTAGGTATTTTATTCTCTTTGTGGCAATTGTGAATAGGAGTTCATTTACAATTTGGCTCTCTGCTTGTCTATTGTTGGTGTATAGAAATGCTTGTGATTTTTGCACGTTGATTATGTATCCTGAGACTTTGCTGAAGTTACTTATCAGCTTAAACTTTTGAGCTGACATGACGGGGTTATCTAGATATAGGATCATGTCATCTGCTAACAAAGATAGTGTGACTTCCTGTCTTCTATTTGAACACGCTTTAGTTCTTTCTCTTGCCTGATTGCCTTGGCCAGAACTTCTAATACCATGTGAATAGGAGTAGTGAGAGAGGGCATCCTTGTCTTGTGCCAGTTTTCAAGGGGAATGCTTCCAGCTTTTGCCCATTGAGTATGATATTGGCAGTGGGCTTTTCATGCCCCATGATGCAAGATTCAACATATGCAAATCAATAAATGTGATTCATCCCATAAACAGAACTAAAAACAAAAGCCACATGATTATCTCAGTAAATGCAGAAAAGGCTTTCAGTAAAATTTAACATCTCTTCATGTTAAAAAATCTCAATAAACTAGGTATTGAAGGAATCTACCTTAAAATAACATTTTGTGTCTTTCTTTTACATTGAATCTATTCAAAGCCTCTTAGTTTTCACTTCCTCTTCGAATGAAGTGCTTCTGACACCTCAGCTCTGAGTTCAGCAAGGGACCTCTCATGTGACATAGCATCTACCCTCTCAAATGAGCAGACCAGCCTCTGCTTGTTATGGAATTGTACTGGCCTAAGAAGACTGCCTCCTAGGGAATATTTTCACCTTGTACTTACATTTAGTTCAGTTAGAAAGTGTACCTGGTCAGGTGTGTTTGCTCATGCCTATAGCCTCAGCACTTTGGGAGGCAGAAGTGGATTGTTTGAGCCTAGGACTTCAGGACCAGTCTGGGCAGCGTAGCCCTGTCTCTATATGAAATAATTAAAAAATTAGGCCACCTACAATAACTATGCAATCTTGAAACCATGTCAGTAATTGTTTAAATGTTTTCCACCCCTGAGCCTAGAGAATGCCACTTGAATTCAAGAGTGATCCATCCAATTTGCTGCTTGGGCCTGAAAGCAGGGTGAGATTTGGGGTAACTGAGATATTGAAAGCTTTTCTAGACTTCACTTTAGCAATTTAAAACTAAATTCTTATTGGAGTTTTGCAGCATACAAGGAATCTTAGAGACAAAAACATTACTCCAGTCACCAGTGCCTAAAAATGCTATAGAGATTTCTGGTTTTGCCACAAAAAAAATCCCCCCCCCAAAAAAGAACAAAAAAACATAAAGACTATCTGCTTCAGCTATGACTACTTAGAAAACATATTCTACTGTGGGCCTTTGTTGAGCCATCTTGCAGCCCCTGTAAGCTCTGTTGCCAGGCAGCACTTGCGGCTTTCCAAGCACCTACTGCCTGTAGGTTAGCCTTGCCTTGTCTGTCCCTGCTTACGAGGGCTTCACAGCAATCTTGAAGGCCCTCACAAGGTTCTTGTGCCTGTTGCTTATTGACATTCACGGGTACAGTCCCACCTCTATAGAAACAGCTACTGGCCTATGAAGAAAGCCACCATAAGCTGTGTTACCTTCCAAGGTCACAAAACCACGTGCACTAAGACTGCAAGCATCTTGCCCAGGCTCAGTAATTAACTAAAAAAGGTGGCTGAGCATTGGCCTCTACAGTCTGGAAAATGTCCTTCTCTCTCACTAAACAAAGCCCAAGGCTGAGAACCACAGGACCTGTTCCCACCAAAAGCCTCTCCTTGTGAATAGCTCTCATACATTTGTTCTTTGGTTTTTGGTTCTTTTACACCTAAACCCATGCCCCAGGTGTTTGTGTCTCTGAAAATTTGCTCTGGAACTTTAGACTCTCCCACTCCCTACCCACTTAAATCCCCATACAGGGGAAGGCCTATGCTTGTTCACAAACCCTTCTACCAATAGAGCTGCATGCAAGGGTAAGAGCATGAAACTAAGTTCAGCACAGGGCCAGGCACAGTGGCTCATGCCTGTAATCCCAGCACTTTGGGAGGCCAAGGTGGGCTGATCGCCTGACGTCAGGAGTTCAAGACCAGCTTGGACAACATGGTGAAACCCCATCTCTACTAATAATACAAAAATTAGCCAGAAGTGATGGTGCACACCTGTAATCCCAGCTACTAGGGAGGCTGAGGCAGAAGAATCTCTTAAACCTGGGATGAGGAAGTTGCAGTGAGCTGAGATTGTGCCACTGTACTTCATCCTGGGCGACAGAGTGAAACTCCTTCTCAAATAATAACAATAATAATAATAATTTTAGCATGACTCATTTATTCTTCCCAAATTTACCAGTCAGATAAGGCAGATCACTTCTTCCAGGGTAAAGTGAATTAAGGAGCAGAAGGAGGAGCAGGAGTAGGAGTTGCATACACATAGAAAGTACAGGTATCCCTCCAACACAACCATTCGTTAATTTATTCATACAAATTAAGTTATTCTGTTCAATTAGATTTGCCATGTTTAGCAAATAAAAATATAGGACTTCTAGTTATATTTGAATTTCAGATAAACGGTGACTACTTTTAAAATGTAATTATATCCTGATAGGACTCCGTGTCCTCACCCAAATCTCATCCTGACTTGTACTCTCATAATTCCCATGTGTGTTGTGGGAGGGACCCAGTGAGAGATCATTTAATCACGAGGACAGTTTTCCCCATACTGTTCTCCTGGTAGTGAATAAGTCTCACGAGATCTTTTGGTTTGATAAGGGGAAACCCATTTCACTTGGCTCTCATTCTCTCTTTGCCTGCTGTCATTCGTGTAAAATGTGACTTGCTTCTTCTTGCCTTCCACCATGATTGTGAGGCCTCCTCAGTCATGTGGAACAGTAAGTCCAATAAACCTCTTTATTTTATAAATTGCCATCTTGGTATGCCTTTATCAGCGGCATGAAAATGAACTAATACATATCCCAAGTATTGTATGGAACATAATTATAGTAAAAATTATTTGTTTTTTATTTGAAATGCAAATTGAAATAAATTTTATTTGGCAATGTTCTATTGAGTGTCAGGCACTGTGCAAGGTGCTAGGATAATGTGCATATGACATAGTCTCTGTCTTCAGAGGGGGAAGTAGAAAAAAATGTGACACTTTTGGCTACAGATGAGCAATTAAATACAAAATGCTGTTTTCTGAGCATCTCTTTCCAACCACAAGAAACAACTGTTCATAGCCATCAACAACATCTTCACCTTGAACCGTGAAATGAATTTGCATTTATTCAGGTGTTGAATTAGTCTGAATTGACACACTGCATCTTGACACTATCCATGTTCCAGTGAGCCTTCCTTTTGTTGATGGCCATGCTGTCCTCAGAGAAATAAAGAATAAGCCCTAGCCACTTTCTTTCCTAAAGATACTTAGATCACTGAGGAATACCACAGGGGGGATAGGAAATTTCACTTCACTGTGATCACCTCTGGGGTGAAGGAAATTCAACTGTTATTGATGCACTTGAGCGGAACACCCAGCCCAAATATGGGAGGTCAGATAATACCTCTCAGTAGAAGTGGCACCATACTCTACAATTATTAGTTTATAATGACCCCGCAGTATGGATTAACTGGTTACAATTTTAATAAATAATTTAATTTAAATAAACTGATATAACCAATACCTCTTCTCCAGGACATTGGAGAAATCTGTAACCAGGAGTGACTAAGAACACATTGAAACACATCCAATCCTCTTCCGTTGCCATCCTGTTCCTCACTGTTTGTTGGTTGTTCATTCAGCAAGTCCTTATTGACAAATTGGTACGTGACAAGTGCTCTGTTAGGCATTGAAACAAAATGAAGAACGAACCAGACTTCTGATGACTAATCCTTGTGATAACTATCTAATGAGAAAAATAGGCATTATACAATCACATAAATATATAGAGAAAGATAAAATTTGGTAACTTCCATGGGTGAAAGAACAGAATGACAGTTGTTAAAAAACAAGACACTCTTTTCATTACATGCTAAAGGTTGGCCACCCTGAGGATGGGACATTCGATCTGAGATCATCTTCCATTTTTAATGTAAAGACACAAGGTCTCTGAATGATGACAATTTTATCCTAGTAGTTAGATTACTGAGAATGGTTTACCTCTAAGTCTAAAACATGCCTTCCTAACAGAAGCGATATCACCCTCAAAGGGGCAAGAATTGGCTCTTGGGAAGATAAAAATAAATCTTATTTTTTTATGTATAAAACACAGCTATACATGCAGCACATGAACAGATAAGCAGTATATTTGTGGTATTGAATTTTCATGGAAGAAGGGGGTGGCGAAAACCAAAAATGTCTAAAAAGGATCCTTAGGGGAGCGATAATGAAAAAATGGTTGCGAAACACTGGTTCAGAGTTTTTGCCAGTCTATTCAATAGTCCCTCAAACAATGATTATTAAAAGCATGCTTTCAAGAAAGAACTGTTAGAGGTGCAGGGGCTGTAGTCGGTAAGAAAAGGGGCCTTCAATGTTAGTGGGAAAGAAGACACAAAAACAAGCAAGAAAATAATCGCGAATTATTATAAACACTGTGAAAAACACACAAAGGACCTGAAATAAAATAATGGGGTGGAACCTCTTTGATTGAAAAGTGACGGAAGGCCTTTCCGAAAAGGGCTCTGGATTTAAAAACAGTGGTACGTTGCTGATTTATCTCCTAATTTGCACAGATTTAGGTGAGATTTAGGGGTAGTTCCCAATCTGTAAGTTTCTGTTATTTTCCTGTTCAGAGTCTCATGACAACTTATGTGAAAGTGAAAAACACGTATGCTTTGATGCCTTGACTGTGCGACTCATACCACGCCCACGAAGCTTGCCTACATTAGGAGCTGCATGCGGAAACAAAGGCTGTGTGAAGACAACGTAGTGAAGGGGTCTCCCCATATGAAAACTGAAGAAAGAGTTATTGGAATACTAGCAAATCCACAGCTTGACATTTCTAGAGAACCTAGGCACAGCCTTGGAGACATCACTCCTGGGAGACCAGAACTGTTAGAAGATGACTGAAGCTTCTGAAAATGTATCATCGCTGTCAGGATTGAGATACAAACAGCATTTAGGGAAGTAGCCACATTCACATTTTTAGAGCCCAAAGCAAGATATGATACTAATTTCTTCCCTTTTTTAATTCTCGCACGTCTCATCTGAATAGCAGCTTCCTGCCCGCTTTCCCGGAGATAAGTCGGGCTTTTGGTGAGGCAGACTTGTCCTGCCCTCTGCCTGGCCGGTACCCATGCTTCTGTGGCTGCTGCTGCTGATCTGGAGTGAGTAGATGGGCTAGACTGGGGACCATGGCCTCAGTTCCTAAAGCTGGCCAGGGAAAAAGCCAAGGAGCTTCTATCTCTGCTTCTACTTGGGGCTCAGAGACAGACAGCAAGGGATGGGAAGTGAGCAGAGCTGGGTTCCCAGGACAACAAAGAGGCTCCAGATGCAACTCTCACAGTAAGCCAGATATGCTGCCCTTGGCTTCTCGCCCACTGCTTTTTTTCATCTCAGAGGAAACTTGGATTTTTCCTTCTGCCAAACCACGGCTCTATATCCCTCCCTCCCTCTTAAGCCTCAAACTAAATAATTTTTCAGATGAACAGCTACCTCTAAAACCTAGGCACATGAAGGAAGGTCTACTGAGAAACATCCCTCTTTTCTAGAAGTTTTAAGCCAAAATTTAATCAGAGATTGGAAAAGGGAGAGGAACAACAGGAAGCCCAAGGAACGAAGGGAGGGTAAACCATTTCGGCCAGTCCTTGCCTGCCTCTGTCCTCAGAGAGGAGAGGGAAGGACTGGAGGGTGCCGCGGCCAAGCAAGTGACAGCAGAGAGGAGTCAGGCCTTGGACACAGCCATCACATTTGTAAAATAAATCATAGGCCATTTTTTGTTGTTTAGGGACTCAGGGTGATATAACAAAGGGAGCAAAGAAGTGATAAGGAAAAACAAAAGAAGCAGTTGTGGGTGGGTTGTTAGAAAATGTTTCAGAGAGTGTCTGATTGAAAATATTTGAAAAACATTACTTCATGCTAATCTTTCATTTTCTCTGTCACAGCTCCTGGAAGAGGACAGTCAGGTAAGTTTCTCCTTCTCTCTGCCCCTCTCCTTCCCTCTCATACCCCTCTGGTCTCTGGGTATTGGTCCCCTCAGCCCACACAGCCTGTCCCAACCCTTGCAGGAATGCATCGCATCAGCAGTGCTGCTGCTCTGGGGTCGATCTGCTACTCTATTGGGTGAACAGAGTTTCCTCCGACTTTTTCAAAGTCTCCAGGTTTTTTTTATCCCCCACATTATCAGGATTCCTCAGAGTAGAGGGGAGGGAAACATTTGCAGAACAACGGGCAAAGGCAAGAGGCTGATGATGAAGGAATCTCATATCTGATCTCTGTATTCCCTAATACCTCACCCTCTGTGTGCCCAAGCTAGTGCTGCTACCAAAGGACACAGAAATAGCTCCCATTCTCGCAGGAAGATGCTACAGCAGAATCCTTATAAATCTCCAAAAAGAGCTCATGCCACTGCCATGCCTCACTTCCATGCCTGTCAGTCAGTTGCAATTCCATACACAAGTCTGACGTCTCGAGCAGCCCATCTGCCTCCATTTAAATTCTTTCGATCCCTCCATTGTTAACTGTGTCCAACTTAGATGGAGAGTACGGTTGCGTTCCCCATAGACTCTCAAACTGAGAAAGGTATAAATGTAACACAAGTGAAAAAATGTTATTCATTAAATGTTAACAAGGAGGAAGTGATTTTCTGGAGTCTAGAAACTACTTCTGAGGTATATACATCCCAGGTTCACCTTTATCTTGACAGAAATGTATAGGACAAGAGAATTTCAGAATCAGCCACCTTCTGAGGCCTTCACAGTGTTTGCCCAATAGCAAATCACATCTCCTGAGCTTTTCTGAGCTATGCCAAGAGCCTGAGGCCTCTCCCTTACAATACCCTTTTGCCCACCTCCAGGAAGAAGGTGAGGAAGAACAGATTCTTTCCCAGGCATTTCCCCAGGTTATTTCTGCTCCATTTTTGACCCTGGTCCCGACTGGAGATTAGTCCAGGAAAGCTCCTGACTGTAGGTTGGGCTCCCCCTGTTCTGTGTCCACCTCCCATTTACCTTCTCCTGCCTCCGTCTTTCTATTTCCTGTTCAGGGGTAGCTCCAAAAGCTGTACTTCTCCTCGAACCTCCATGGTCCACAACCTTCAAAGGAGAAAAAGTGACTCTCACATGCAGGGAATCTCATTCCCTAGCCCAGGGAAATACAATTTGGTATCGTGATATGAAACCATGGAGAGTAAGAGCTAACAAGATCCAAATTACAGAGTCTGGAAATTACCAATGCAAGACCCAAGGATCCTCCCTCAGTGACGCCGTGCATGTGGAATTTTCATCTGGTGAGGAAAGGAAGGGGATGTCTAAAGTCAAGCCACCAGGCGGAGTATCTGAGGGCTGGGTTAACGCAGGGAGCACAGGCAGAGTTGTAAGCAGACATGGGAATGTTTGATATGCTGAAGCCAGTGGGGAAAATAAGGAGATAGGGGAACAGCATGATGCCGGATTGTCTATCTATCTCCTTCCTCCAAGGCAGTATGGGTGACCCAGGGGCCATCAGACAAAGGGGTTCAGGTCTGGGATTCCTCTTTTGTGTAAAGACGTGTGAGGATTTCTCAAGGATGTTTCCTGGGAACTGGTTCACTCTCCTAGGGCAAGCAAGAATCAGGTGTTGGGGTCATGTGGCAATGTGAGTGGGAACCATTTGCAAGTGTGTATAGAACTGTGGTTCTTGCCTCATGGGCAGAAATGAGAGTGAAGGCAGAAGCAGCGGTGGATAAACTGACTGTGCTCCTGTGCTCTTTGCAGACTGGCTGATCCTGCAGGCTTCACATCCGGTCTTTGAAGGAGATGATGTCACTCTGAGATGTCAGGGGAAAGATGCCAAAAATACCAATAAAAAGGTTTACTACAAGGATGGAAAACAGCTTCCTAATAGTAATAATTTAGACTCCATCAAACTGAATTCGGTCTCCAGGGACAATAGCAAATATCATTGTACTGCTGATAGGACGACTTTCCTAATACCATATGAACAAACTTCAAAATCCCTAAGTATCCAAGTTCAAGGTAATGGTTAGATTTCTATGGATTATTGGGTTTAGTAGGAAAACTGAGGATAAAGGGAAGGTGTTTATCAGTGGGAATTTCATGAAGTGCTTCTTATGGCTCAGCCATGGGAGGGAGATGTTTGCTTCATGCTTCTCTCTCTCTGGGTGGCTGGTGCTGAGAACACAGGTGCATCTCTCCAGGAACTCTGAGCCTCACCACCCTGGGGACTATGTTTTTTCTTTTCATTAGAACTGTTTCCACATCCTGTGCTGAAAGCCAGCTCTTCCACACCCGTAGAAGGGAGTGCCATGACCCTGACCTGTGAGACCCAGCTCTCTCCACAGAAGCCAAATGTTCAGCTCCAGTTCTCCTTCTTCAGAGATAGCCAGACCCTCGGATCAGGCTGGAGCAGGTCCCCCAAGCTCCAGATCCCTGCCATGTGGACAGAAGACTCGGGATCTTACTGGTGTGAGGCAGAGACAGTGACTCACAGTGTCAAAAAAAGGAGCCTGAGATCTCAGATACATGTACAGAGTAAGTATCCAAGGGGCTGCTCTTCCAGAGTCAGAGCTGGGGAGAGGAGAGCAGACCAGTGACATCTCCTGCACCCCTGGGATGGTGGACACATCAGAGGGGAGTGTCCAGCTATTCTGATATGATTCTCTCTTTAATAAGCTCAACATTGGTCTAACAGCCCTAGAAAATTTTATTCCACTTGAGTCAGGTAATAGTAGTTATTGATCAGTTACTGAGTGCCCAACCCTATGGGGTTACAGAGATGCACAATATCAGTCTCTCATGAACCAACAGACAACTAGAAGCACAGCTGAACATATGCAGTTTTAAGAGGCCCCTGTGGTGCTTCCATTGGGTTACCTAAATTCACAACAAAATAGTCAGAAAAAGGGAAGATGAATATGGACTGAAATAGATAAAGATATGGAGACATGCATGTAAATCTAGAGAAGTCTTGAAGAATAGGAGAAGGGTTTGGATTCTATTTTGATCTTCAAAATAGATCTCTGGTGTTCTCTTTTACTTTGTGGTTCAATGGTGCATCAAAGATTCCTTAGAGATAAATATGTATAAAATGTGATCAGGAAACATTGGGTTTATGGAGATTATGGACTTGGTGTCCACATTTCCCAAGGATGGGAATTGTGGGAGTGAGAGGGATGTTGTTTCCTTTATAATAGTATACACAATTTCTTATTTCTTACTTAGGGTGTCTGCCTGCAGCACCTGCTGCTATTGGCTATTCATGGCACCTCTAGCCTTCCCCTTGACCCTGAGGTCCCTGTCATCAGGACCCTCACATGCCATCTTGTGTTCTCCCAGGAGTCCCTGTGTCTAATGTGAATCTAGAGATCCAGCCCACCGGAGGGCAGCTGATTGAAGGAGAAAATATGGTCCTTATTTGCTCAGTAGCCCAAGGTTCAGGAAATGTCACATTCTCCTGGCACAGAGAAGGAACAGTAAGAAGCCTGGGTAGAAAGACCCAGCGTTCCCTGTTGGCAGAGCTGCAGGTCCCTACAGTGAAGGAGAGAGACGCAGGGAGATACTACTGTGCAGCTGACAATGTTCATGGCCCCATCCTCAGCACACGGATTCGAGTCACCGTGAGGAGTAAGTTCTGATTCCTTCTACACAGCCTCAAGTTGCCAGCCAGGGTTTAGGTTCTTCATCAACCACTAGGATCTACCAGAAGAGGGAGGGAAGGAGGAAAGGGGGGGGAGAGAGAGAGAGAGAGAGAGAGAGAGAGATGAAAAGATGGTGGAATAAGTTGAAGCATCTTACTTCTTGTGGGGAAGACTGAGTGGTCATGAAAACAAATTACCCAGGATTACTTATCACTGTTTTGGGGAAATGCTTCTGATTTTTTGATGAGAAAAATGTGATCAGTGGGAAACAAGATCAAGGGACAAGGGATGTATCTATTGCTAGGCTCCTTGAGAGAGGTTGTGCATCTGTCACATCATCAGAATCCTCTGACAGCCCTTTTGTCTCCCTCAGTTCCAGTGTCTTACCCCGTCCTCACCCTCAGGGCTCCAGGGCCCCAGGCTGTGGTGGGGGACCTGCTGGAGCTTCACTGTGAGGCACCGAGAGGCTCTCCCCCGATCCTGTACCAATTTTATCACGAGAATGTCACCCTGGGGAACAGCTCAGCCCCCTCTGGAGGAGGAGCCTCCTTCAACCTCTCTCTTAGAGCAGAACATTCTGGAAACTACTCCTGTGATGCTGATAATGGCCTGGGGGCCCAGCGCAGTCACAGAGTGAGTCTCAGCATCGCAGGTAAGCAAGATCTATCCACAGCAGTTAACAGCCAATACAATAGGCCATGTCTTCTCACAAACAGCTCCACTGGGCTATTTCCTGGTTGATATCCCAGTAGACTTCCCACGCTTTCTAACTCTGCCTGGGAGTTCTGGGATTCTTCCTTTGACTACACATTTAGTAACTTAGACCATACCTTTCTTTTTTTTTAATTCCTCTGTAATTGTCATGAATAGCCATCCATATACCCCATTCATTTTTTTTTCTGGTGAAGGCACAAAGGCTTTCCAGAATACCAAATATGTGATGGGTCAGCAATTACTGACAAAGGAAAATGGCACAGAAAGCCCTTATTTCTGAATTCCTTTGCCCAGGAACAAATGACCAGATCATTCCTTGCCACAGTTTTCTGCCTCTATCTTGATCTAAGTTTCCACTTGGCTCCCTGGATCATTAAAGTGTCTCTCCTTATGGATACCCACAGGCATCACAGCAGCAGGCCTCTTTCATGGACTCCAGATTCCAATGACCTATCTAACCTTCTCACTTTCTCCAAATGCCTTCTGATTGGGTCTCACTTAATCTTATGTTTTCAGTATCCCCTAACAAAATTTTCCTTCAGCAGAGGCACTGGAGCATCTCATAATTCCCATGTCCAGCCCCTAAGAACAATGAGCAAAGTGACCAACCACTTAGGAGATAACCTCCAGTCCAAGACGTGGTTATCCCAAAGTGCTCAGCATTTGGAGGATAGGAGAGAGCATTGGGACCTAGGAGAAGATGACAAAATAGAAGAGAGATGGCAATAATTCCCGGTAACCCAAACCCTTACATTCTCTGGATTTTGCCATGGACTCTTGTTCCTCAATGATTCCAAATTATTAAAACACATATGACATTTTGGCTAATAATAATCTTTCCTATAGGCCAAACCTGGGTAATGATTTAAGGAGGTATTAAAACCGGGGAATGCCAGACAGTGTGCTGAAACAGAGACTCCAGTCTTGAACAGGAAAATATCATTTGTATAACCTTGAGTAAGTCTTCTTACTAGACTTGTGCTTATTTTCCTCCCTTATACAGTAATTGAGCCAGCACATCCTGGAGGTACAAATATTCTTGATCCTACATCACTCTCTGTCAAAACTGTTTAACACGCACCCCACCTATGTATATATTAATACACATATATTTGTGTATTAATTGTATACATGTACTATT
Organism: Sapajus apella; assembly: GCF_009761245.1. Lineage (NCBI taxonomy): Eukaryota > Metazoa > Chordata > Mammalia > Primates > Cebidae > Sapajus > Sapajus apella. Next base: position 1,814,909 of record NW_022437059.1, on the reverse strand, counting down.
GTATTAACTTAACAGGCACATTGCAAAACAAACAGAAAAATAGAAATCAAATAAGGGGCTGGGTGCAGTGGCTCATGCCTATAATCCCAGCACTTTGGGAGGCCGAGGTGGGCAGATCACTTGAGCTTAGGAGTTTGAGACCAGCCTGGGCAACATGGAGAAACCCCCTGTCTCTACAAAAAATACAAAACTCAATCAGGCATGGTAGCATGTGCCTGTATTCTTAGACACGTGGGAGGCTGAGGTGGGAGGATTGCTTGAACCTGAGAGGTTGAGGCTGCAATGAGCCAAGATTGCTCCTCTGCTCTCCAGCCTGGGCAACAGAGTGAGATCATGTAAAAAAAAAAAAAAGAAAGAAAGAAAGACAAAGAATCAAATAAACATTATTTTTAAATCTTTGATTTAAAATATTTGACTAAAATTATTATAATTGATTATGCTTCATTTATTTTGTAACTCTTAGTTTACTTATGGTGGTACAGTTATTTGAGGTTTGATTTTGAGTTTGGTCTTATTCCTATCAGTGTCTGTTATTGCTTAAAGCTTTATCTTACCAATATATCTAGATTCAAGTGGAAGCAGATCATCACTGCTGCTCTTTCAAGTCCATAATACTCATTTTTCAATCCCATAGTCTAATTATACAAAGATTTTCATTGAAATTTGGTTAATAAGTTTATATTTTTGTTGATGTTCATTAACTGTTCTTGTAAACTAAGTGGGAAGTACTGTATGTTGAATTTCCTTTTTTTGTTGTTGTTCTTTTTTTGTTTTGTTTTGTTTTTTGAAATGGAGCCTTACTTTATTGCCCAGGCTGGAGTGTAGTGGCATGATCTCAGCTCACTGCAACCTCTACCTCCTGGGTTCCAGCAATTCTCCTGCCTCAGTCTCCCGAATAGCTGGGATTACAGAGGCATCCCACCATGGCCTGCTTTCCTTTTTGTATTTGCAGTAAAGACGGGGTTTTGTCATGTTTCCCAGGCTGGTCTCAAACTTTTGAGCTCAAGCAATTTGTCCGCGTCAGCCTCCCAAAGTGCTAGGACTACAGGCGTGAGCCACCACGCCCAGCCACTGCATGCTGAATTTCTATCAAATGTGTTTTAGCTTTGGAAGAGTTATAAACTAGTTGCCATGTTCTGTTTCTACAGATTTTTAAAGGTGCAGATATAAATTTTTAAAGTTGATATACTTAAATTTCTAGTAAAAAGACCACATAGAAATGTAAATATTTTTAAACAACTATTTTCCAAAATATTATCTCCATAGCATAAGTTTAGAAAGCATTAACAATATGAGTACCGTTAAAGGTCACTTTTTAAAGTATCTGCTAAGTGTTAACATTGTCAATAGCCATGAATCACCAAAAAGTCAACAAAAATTAAATACTAATTTTTCTTCATGGAAAAACACATAACTTACCTTTACATTTAATTCCTCGTTTTAGACCTTTGCCACAACATAACTGAACTCTCACGTGATACGAAAAGGTTTGAGGTCACTCCCCAATCTCATTACAAAACATTGTAAAGATTTTATGATTTGGCCAGGCACAGTGGCTCATGCCTGTAATCACAGCACTTTGGGAGGCCAAGGAAGGATTGCTTGAGCCCAGGAGTTCGAGACCAACCTGGGTAATACGGCCAAACCCCGTCTTTATTAAAAATACAAAAAAATTAGCGAGGTGTGGTGGCATGCTCCAGTAATTCTGGCTAGTTCGGAGGCTGAGCCAGCAGGATCATTTAAGCCCAGGAGGTCAAGGCTTCAGTGAGTCATGATTGCACCACTGCACTGCAGGCTGGGCAACAGAGTGAGACCCTGCCTCAAAAAAAAAAAAAAAAAAGAAAAGAAAAGAAATTAAAAATATATATTTTATGATTTAAATTAAAATAATCTATAAAAACACTCAAGTAGCCAATTAAAAGGGCATTATACTTTATATGCTGAGAGTTAAGCAAATGCACTGCTGTCCTGCCCTCTGAGCCTGGGTGGCCTGCCTTCATAAGAAACCCTGTCCTATCTTAAAACACAGTGTGACGTCTACCTGAGCAAGAGCACCACCATGAATATTAGTAAAGCTGAATATCTTTTTAAATTTCAAGCTCACAATGAAATACTCTTAAATATTCTCATATTTTCTTTTTTTTCCCCCATTTATTTATTTTATTGCATTTTAGGTTTTGGGGTACATGTGAAGAACATGCAAGATTGTTGCATAGGTACACACGTGGCAGTGTGATTTGCTGCCTTCCTCCCCATCACCTACATCTGGCATCTCTCCTCTTGCTATCTCTCCCCAGCTCCCCAACCCCCACCTTCCCTCCCCTATTTCCCCCCAACTGACCCCAGTGTGTAGTGCTCCCCTCCCTGTGTCCATGTGTTCTCATTGTTCAACACCCACCTATGAGTGAGAACATGCGGTGTTTGATCTTCTGATCTTCTGTCAGTTTGCTGAGAACATTCTCATATTTTCTTTACACTTCAATGGGGTGCTTTACAGCCCATCTTGGAGACCACTTAAGTTGACAATAACCATGGTCTTTTTCAGTCTTAGAATTCTTTGATTTTAGGGGAATATCCATATAGAACCAGAGGTCTCATGAGCCCTAGAGGAAGGCAGGAAATGGGTTGGAAATCTCTCTTCCCAGAATATGAACACCCAGAGACGTGGGTGAAAGGCACACTGAGATCACAGAGCACCCTGTAAAAGACTTACCCCTGAGGCCCTCTGCATCCCGCCCAGGTCATTTCATATTGCAGAGGATATACAGAAGGGACAAATTCCAACCATCAGTTTCAATTTAGCAGGAACTCTACACCTCCAATATCAGGACTTGGCATCTCTACCCTGATGAGGCAGCTGGTGCCCTTTCTTGCAGCCAGCAGATGGCTCATTTTCAAGTTTAATCAATGCCATTCAATGAATAGTTTCCACGTCCACACTCATTCCCTTTAGCCCATCTATGATGCAAAGCAGAGCTTAAGATCCTTATCCAGCTATCCTTGCCAATAAAGCACACAGCTTATATCTAAAACACGACACAGAGATTAGTTCATCCAGTTTTCCTCACAACTTTGCAGAACCAGCATTCTTACAGTTCACGTGCCATATTAAGGGGTTTCTGTTCTTCCCACTGTGCCATTTCATCGGAAATCATTGTTGCTAGAGCTATGTCTGTATGTTTTTGTGACAATTTGGTTCAATTCATTTTTCCATTCAATCACCAATTATTGAGCATAAATTTTACATGCCAGGCAACGTTCCAGCAGCTATAAATAACAAATAAACAGGTAAGTCTCCATCCTATTGGGGGAATCATATAAAACAATGATGATAGAAGAGGGATGGATAGACAGACAGACAGACAGACAGACAGATATTGGGTAGTGCTAAATGCTATCTAGAAAAATAAAGCAAGGTGATTTGGTAGAGGAATGGGTCCTGCTTTAGCTAGGTAGGGAAGCCTCCGTCTTAGAGCTAAGATTCAGGTGTAGGAATGTTTAGAAGCTTTGATGTTAGTTATATTTATATCAGTAATAATAACCAATTTTTACAGTACTTCACATACAATATGATTCTCATTACAATAGTTTGAGATATGATGTATCATTAGCTCAGTTTTACAGAGGACTAAACTAAAACTTAGAGAAATTAAAAAGTTCTTTAAAAAATCAAGCATATAGAGCTAATAAAGGAGACAGGATTCAAGCCCAGGTTCTCCTGAATTCAGGCACATGTCCCTATGACTCAGCTATGCTGCATATTCCTTTATTAAGTTCTCTTATATACCTACTTAAGTAAAACTGCCAATGAATTATTTTTCCTCCCTCAGTTCCAGTGTCTCACCCTGTCCTCACTCTCAGGGCTCCTGGGGCCCAGGCTGCAGTGGGGGACCTGCTGGAGCTTCACTGTGAGGCCCTGACAGGTCCTTCCCCAATCTTGTACTGGTTTCATCACGAGGATGTCACATTGGGAAGCAGCATAGTCCTTTCTGTAGGAGGTGCCTCCTTCAACCTCTCTTTGAATACAGAACACTCTGGAAACTACTCCTGTGAGGCTACCAATGGCTTGGGGGCCCAGCGCAGTGAGGCAGTGACACTCAATATTACCTGGGCTAGAGGTCACTGTTACGGTAAATAAAATAGTCCTCTGACAGGTTGTCCAAATGAGCACAAATTAGATTGTCCAAGGAGGTTCTGAACATGCACACCAAGGCTTGGGACTTCTGGAGATTGGTACTAATTTTATGCAGGAGAGGGAAAGGAATACATTTTAATCTTAGATGCTGGCATATACCTTTCATGTGCCATAGTTTTGAAAATTACAAATGACGCTACAGGTAATTCAAATGGAGGAATCAGAAACTGGAACATACCCACCCTACTTACATGGTTTTTGTCTATATCCAAAACCTGTGCCACTGGAACTCAAGTACAGCTCCCTCCACTTAGGAACCTCTGGGAACAGAACAGGCCTTGCCACTGCGGCAGTCATGGGGCTGCTGCTCAGCATCCTGGGCCTTGCTGCTGCTGCTGCTCTGCTGCATCATGCCAGGACCCGAAGGAAAACAGGTGGGTGTCTAGGTCCTACCCTGTTTTTTATGAAACAGAGTCTCGCTCTGCCACACAGGCTGGAGTGCAGTGGTGCAGTCATACCTCCCTGCATCTTCCACTTCCTGGGCTCAAATGATTCTCCCAAGCCACAGGAGGTGTGCACCACCATGCCGGGCTAATTTGATTTGATTTCATTTCAGTTGATTTCATTCATTTTTTGATTTGACAGGGTTTCACTATGTTGCCCATGCTAATCTGGAACTCCTGGGATCCAGTGATTCTCCCACCTAGGCCTCCCACAATGCTGGGATTACAGGCATGAGCCCTGTGCCTGTCTGGGACTTTTTTTTTCTTTTTTTCTATTTTTTTGAGATGGAGTCTCACTCTGTCACTCAGGAGTACAATGGTGCGATCTCAGCTCACTGCATCCTCCACCTCCCAGGTTCAAGCAAGTCTCTCGCCTCAGCCTCCACTCAGGAGCTGGGATTAAAGGCACCCGCAACCACACCCAGCTAATTTTTATAGTTTTAGTAGAGCCGGGGTTTTACCATGTTGGCCAGGCTGGTCTAGAACTCCTCACCTCAGGTGATCCGCCTGCCTCAGCCTCTCAAAGTGCTGAGATTACAGACGTGAGCCACCATGATGTAATTTTTTTCAGCTCTCACAGAGATCATTCGCCTCCTTTATTAGCTATCTCATTTGTTAGGTATTTCATTTTCTTTGTGGCTATTCAAAGCGGAATTATGCCATTGATTTAACTCTCTGCCTGACTTTGTTGGTGTATAGAAATGCTACTGATTTTTGTACCTTAATTTTGTGTCCTGAAACCTTACTCGTGGGAGTCTTTAGGGTTTTCAAGATAGAGAACCATGCAGACAGTGAAAAGAGATAGTTTGACTTATTTACCTGTTTGGATGCCTTTTATTTCTTTCTCTTGCCTGATTGCTCTGGCTAAGACTTTCAGTACTATCTTGAATAGGAGTTCTGATAGTGGACATCCATAGTTGTATCCCTATTTTCATTAATTTTAAATAATTTTTTACATTGCATAAATTTTGATCTTCACCCAGGAGTTATTCAGGAGTAAGTTATCGAATTCCATGTATTTGTACAGTTTTGAGAGATTTTCTTGATACTTATTTCTATTTTTATTGCATTGTAGTCTAGGAGTGTACTTGATATAATTTAAAAAATTGTTGATACCTGCTTTATGGCTGAGCATGTGGCTGATCTTAGGATATGTTCCACATGCAGGTGAGAATAATGTATATTCCAGTTGTTGGGTAGAATATTCTGTAGCTGTGTGTTAGGTCTATTTGGTCAAGTGCCAAGTTTAAGGCCAGAGTTTGTCAGTTTTCTGTCTCAGTGATCTGTCTAACTCTGTTGGTGGGATATTGAAATCTCTCACTGTTATTTTGTGACTGCCTAGGTTTTTTTTGTAGAGCAAGAATAACTTGTTTTACGAATCTGGGTGCTGCAATGTTGAGCGCATATATATTTAGAATAATTAAGTTTTCTTGTTGGAATCAATAATTATTTGTTTTGTTATTCTGGTGATTGATTTAGGGTTTATAGTATACATCTTCAATAGTGATATTATGTTACTTATAGAAGGCTAATCACACCTCCTGCTTTCAAAATTACTTTTCTTTCCCCCCCATCACTGTTTATCTGGGATACAATTTTCTAATCTATAACATACTAGAGGAAGACATTCGAATCTCAGTGTTGAGGCTGTCGGTCAGCACAGCACCAGGAAAGAAAATTGACCATCATTTTGAATGATCCATGTGAATGGAAGCTCAGGTGGACTGTTCCCCAGAGTGTTAGTGGGAGTGTTATTTTAAATAACAAACTCACTAAGAAATTAGGATAGTTCACCAAGCAGAGGGTCTGTGCCTCCTGTACCTCCTCAGAGCAAAGTCTCCCTTCTCATCATTGACAAGACTTCTCAGGAAGGAGCTCAGCCCTTCTACTTTTTTTTTTTTTTTTTTTTAAGTGAAGAGCTCTACTCCTTGCCTGAGCGAATCACTCCTAAAGAGGGTGATGTTTATTGACTCTATAGTAAATCTAGTTGTGTTGAAATTCCAATAATAAAACTTGACAACTTGATATTGTATGAAGTGGTTATAATAATAACAGTATCTACCTTTTAGGTACTGTGAAACAACCTAGGTAGACTGCTTAGCACAGTTCTGGCCCATATGTCTTCAAGGAATATTAGCTTGTATAATAAATAGCCACCTCTCTAGGTCTCAGTTTTCTCTTTTACAAATGAGAAGATAGATTGACTCCCAGGTGCAGTCTGGGTCTGAGCTAACCACCCACTGGAAAGATATTGGTTATTGCCCGATATGGATTGTGATTGCTCTGAGGAGATTCAGGACTAGATCCTGATCACTCAGGAGGATGACTCCCTTGAGGAACAGGGAGTTACTCAGTTATTTTTCATGAGAATCAAGGCTGGTATATTTATTTTGAGCAATGACTTGTGTTCTCTAAGTCAATGAGACTGATAGAGAGCCACAGATTTTAAAAAGGCAAAGGACACAGATAGGAGCCTGGGATAAGGCTTGTATTGGAGCAAGCTGGAAAGATTCAATACTTCAGTGATGATGGAAAACTGTCATATTTTTAAGGCTAATAGAGTGGGCTTCAAGGATAGACTTCTAACAGGTAATCACCTATTATAAAATTGTCAATTTGTTATTTTTAAGTCCTCAAAGTACATACTTTGTTCAGTTGTTTAACAAATCTTTGTTGAATATTTTTAACTGCTAGGCATGACATTGGGAATTAAAAAAAAAAAAAAGACAAGGTTTACAGCCTCAGGTAGCACATCCTCTCATGAAAGAGAATTAGAGGCAAACACAAATATAAATAATCACAAAACAATGAAGTAATTTTAATATTACATGGGCCTATGTGCATGGAGACAGCTTACTTAATGCAGCCTCTTGGCATTAGGGAAAGCTCTGGAAAAAAAATATTGGAATTAGCCAAGTGAAAAAGGAGAGAAGAGGTATGGAAAAGCTGTTATATACCCAAAAGAGTTGCAGTTTAGTATTGCTGGAATAGATTTGCAGGAGCGAGGGGGTCACAGTTAGAAAAAGAGAAGGTAGAGCTTATTATGGTTGTCCCATTGATTCATAACCGTGTAAGAATTCCGTATCAATTTTGAGCATCCCTTGGCCCCTCTAGGCCTCAGTCTCCTTGCCTCCACCTTGCAGGGCTGCAGTCAGGATGAAGCAGTGGGTCTGGGGGAAGCACCTGGCCCAGGTTGTGACCTTCTCAGTTACTTACAGTTACTATTCACTTATTACTGATTGAAAAATGATTCAGAATAAGTGTGATTCTGGGCAAACGCCTTTCAAGACCCCACCTTCCTCACCTATAACATAAGATAGGGTGAGGAAGGAGGTGAGCAAGGAGGGCAGAGCTGGGTAATCCCTGAGAGTTGCCACAGCTGAGATCTAGAATGAGTCTGATTTCTAGGTATGTTCTAACAGAGTTCATTATCCACACAGCTCACTTACCATCAACCTTCCTTTGTTTTGCAGGAGGACCTTCTGCCACTGGAACATCTAGGTGAGGTCTCTGCTTCTTGTGCTGTCAACGTTTTCATGATTTATTTATATGCACAAGACTTCTTTATATTTTTTTAAAGATTTGGGTGGATTTCCTACCAACATTTTTACATTATTACAAAATAAAAAGCTAGATATAAGTGAATGTCATTTTCACTTATGTATGTGAATGATAGTCACTGTGTCTACTTAAACACAGAATACATGTTCTTGGCTATCCATACTAATTTATCTACTTCCTTAAATGAGTTCCAGCAGCGACTTGACCACTGAGGTGCTGATGGCACCATCTTTCATAGGGCTACAATGCATTCATTTCCTTCTTCTTCAGTCCTCCATTCATTTGGGAAATTATTACTGAATGCTGGCAATGTTCAATTTGCAATATTAACTGCAGAAGGAAATGAAATTGGAAAAAATCCACTTTACTTGAAGAGCCTGCATAGCATCTTGCAGGAAAGGTGGATTATTGTAATATGAGGTGGGAAATTGAAAGGTGCTTTTTAAAAAAGACAAGGTTTAAGTTCTGTAAGAATGTGGAGGTCTTTGCATATCAATGTTTAAGCATTTACATCTTCAAAAATAATATTTAAAATGAATCAGCTACGAGTTTTTGCCTTTCAAAGAGGCCTTGAGGCTGCCTTGCCCTCTGACCTTGCCTTGGCTGTCCTGTTTTGCAGTACTTCCCTGGGCTTCATCTTACACCACAATTCTTCTGATACTTTATTGAAAGAGCCAAGCAGAAGTAGACACAATATTTTTACTTGAATCATGCTGAACTGCAGGCCTTCCTGGATACCAATTTCCCTGAAATTCTTTGTAACCTACAGATATTTTTTGTCCATTTTCTCTCCTCCTCTGTCACACTTACAGTTCTAATGAGTGTCAGGAGCCTGCCTTGTCCAAGTCTTCCAGGATAGACCCTCAAGAACCCATTCACTCTGAACCACTAGCTCTAATGGAGCCGGAGCCAGTGTACAGCAATGGTGAGGACTCCGTAGGGGGCAGAAGGCTCCAGGGAGGAGCTAAGGTGGGAAGAGGGATTGAGCGACAGCCATGGCCCTGTCACTAATGTAAAAATGGCATTCCTAGCATTACATTGGGGATAGAAAAGGTGGTTATAAATTTGCTGATTGGGAAGGAGAGTCTAGAATATGGGCTCTTGACTACAACCAACTATGATATCTCTTCTCAGTAAATCCTGAAGATAGCAACCAGATTTATTCCCAGGTCTGGAGCATCCAGCATACAAAAGAAAATTCAGGTGAGATGCCTTTCAGGCAAATAGAGGTGAGGTGGCAGTGTGTTATCAAATCCAGCAAGGGGTCTTTGATCAGAGTTGTTTCAAATATAAGTCCAACATGCAAGGCATTGCTTGCCTTCTGCGTTGTCAGCTATAGAATCTATCCATTTCTTCTTTCCTTTCCACATTGCCACCATTATCCATAAACTCTTTGAGGACAGACACTATGACTTTTTCACTAATGTACTCACAGCCCAGCACTGGGAAACCTTTAGTCCTCCTAAAATATTGTTTTAACGAGTGAATAATCAATGTGTAGACAATTGTCATTCTTTTAACTGGTCTCTTTATTTCTAGTATTGTTCTCCTCCAGCCTTTCCACAACCTATTTCTAGCACAATCCCTTTGAGGTGCCCTATTGTTCACATCATTGCCTAGATTAACTGCCCTCAATGACATCCATTCCAAAGCATGATCCCTGCCTTCTGCATGCTGGCCCCTCCCGCAAGCTTTGCCTAATGCCCTTCCTCTAGCCATACTGAACTCTTGGCATCTTTCTGCTTGGTGCTCATGTTCCTTACTTGTCCTGAAATGCCCTTGCCTCTAATCTACTTGGTGACCCTTGCTCACATTTCAAAACATAGCTCAGGTACCACCGTGAAACTCACCCTGATGTCAACAGCCCTTCCCATATTCTAATCTGGGAGGAGCCATTTATTTTTTATGGCAACAACATAGTTCAATATGTGTTTCTATCTTGGTGCCCATAATGCTTTGCACATTTGTTACTATGTCCATTTCTCCCCTTCAAAATTATAGGTTCTTGATCACATGGAATGGGTTTCTGTTATTTCTTCTTTTTTTTTTTTTTTTTGAGAGGGGATCTCGCTCTGTCACCCAGGATGGAGTGCAGTGGTGCTACTATCTTGGTTCATTGCAACCTCTGCCTCCTGGGTTCAAGCAATTCTGAGTAGCTGGGATTACAGGTTTGCGTCACCATGCCCAGCTAATGTTTGTATTTTTAGTAGAGACGGGGTTTCACCATGTTGGCCAGTTGTTGTCATTTCTATATCTGCTTATAACTTAACTAATGCCTAATAGAAGCCCATTGCTTAGTACATGCTTATTGGCTGCACAGATAAAAGAGATACAAAGAGCCCCTTGGAAAGGTAGAAAACACACACACACACTAAATTTTCTCAATGCTCCAATGCAACTCTTTGGCTTCCTGGGAAATTGTCATGTGTATTCAGAATGCCAGTCTCCTCTCTGGCCTCTTCCAAGTTCCCTGTGCAAAGTGAAATGAGTCATATCTGCCTCCTTCTCTGAGAGGACCAATACAGCCATAGAAGTCTGCAGTGGGTTGGGGGTGGGTACCCTTCTGGGGTTATGATGAGCAGAGGAGCAAAAAGGAAATTGTTATGACAGTCGTTCTGAGCATTTGGTGGGCAGAGGAAAGTCTTTACTAGTGTTTGTACTTGGGGGATTACTTTCACTATGTGGCTTTAGAAGAATCCAGCAGAGGAAACAGTCAAGAGATCAAGCAAATCAAGAAGATTGGCTTGGAACGCAGTGTGTGTAGGTTGTAAGTTGGAATATATTGCCCACAGTTTAATACTTTTCTTTGCTGCTCCTACCCAACAGCTAATTGTCCACGGATGCATCAGAAGGATGAGGTGAGTCACATTTCTTGGACTTTTTTCCTCTCTGGCCTTCCTTACCTGTATTTAGGTACTTACATTTTATTTTTCTGTTTTTTTTTTTTCTACCAGGAACTCACAGTCTTGTATTCAGAGTTGAAGAAGATACACCCAGATGACTCTGCCAGGCAGGCTAGCAACAGAGGCAGGGTGCACGAAGATGGTGAAGAAAACTATGAGAATGTACCATGTGTATCACTGGCATCAGACCACTAGCCCCTTACCCAGAGTGGCCCACAGGAAACAGCACCAGTTTTTTCTGTTCTCTCCAACCACACGTCATCCCTCTGTCCAGACTCTGCCGCCTATGAGGCTGGGCTGCAGGGGATGTGAGGCTGTGCAAAAGGTCTGCAAATCTCCCCTGTGCCCGAGTCTGTTCCCTAGGAAAAGAGTGGGCAGCCTCTGAGCAAGCACCGTGTTCTTTTCACAGTGGAGACACATGGCAAGGTGGAAGGGCCCTCAGCTCCTAGGGTTGTAGAATTAGAAGAGAGAGAAATGGTCTAGCCAGGGCTACAAGAGCACAATCATGACCATTTGATTCAAGAGTAATTGTAAGCTGTTAATGTGTTATCTCTGTATAAACAATTTGCTCCAAATATTTTGTTTCTTTTGTGTGGCTGGAAGTCGCATTGCTGATGTTTTGGTGCACATGCTATATCCTTGCCACCATGCTGGGAATAACCAAAACAAGTTACAGAACAAGATTTTAAGGTGATTCTATCTGAAGTGCATTTCTGTACTTACAGAGTGACATTCCCAACCAAATTACCGTAAGATATGATGAAAAATAACCCCAGCATTTTATTAAAGGCTCTGCTAGTTTCAGATGTGACCTGCATCCCCACTGCAAAGACCTTATGTATAATCACATTAATTGTGATTTTTGCTTTGTGACATAGTCTCATCATTTTCTATATGTGATCTATTTCTAGTCAGTTTTTATTCTTACAAGCACCCATTAACTCCAAGATAATAACCTACTATATCTATGTGGCTTCTCCCATTCTTTTCTTCTGCCTCACTCCATCTGATAAGAAGCCATTCTAAATCTTATGTTCATTATTCCGCTGCTCTCCTCTTTCTATCCTCGTAATGTATCTATGTTTTCCTTAAATATATTTTTGTATTAGTTTTAACTATAAGTTAAAGACCATATTGTTGTAGGTAATTTTTTTAGTATTTTTCTCTTCATGTTATATTTCTAAGATTTATCCATATTGTTTCATGTTGCTATAGTTCATTTGTTTTTATTGCTATTTAGTATTTACTTGTGTAAAATATCTGGCTTAATGTTTTCCTAGTTATCACTATTAAAAACTCTTTCCATGGTGCTTTGAATTTTTGACAAAATGAATATGACAAAATGAAATTTTGTCAAAATGAATATGACAAAAATGAAAATTTACCAACAATTTTTAGTGACTTCACCTCCATTCTGAAATCCTGATGTTTCCAAATATCTCTGAACATCTCATGTTCTAGGGACAACTGAGATTATATTAACATTAATCTCCAAATTTTGCCAATTCTAGGCCTTCGCTTGGTTCATGTAGGAACACCAAGTCCCTTGAAAAGTGTCACATCTTCCTCTAACCAATATTTCTTGAAGTCCCTAGAGAATGTCTTACATGCATTCAAACAAACACCATTTCTGGAGATACGCTATAGGGGCACCATAACCTCTGCTAACCTTAGATTCCATCACTGTGGAAGTTGAGTTTCACCAGAAGGCACTGTTGTCCTCCATTACTACCAGCAAAGCCAACTAAGCCACAGCTGCTGGCCTCAACTAGTGTGATGGTCAACCCATACTGCTCTCACTCACCTGTGTTCCCCTATTCCTGGCCTTTGACAGCAGGGCATGATGTCCTGCCTATACTGAGTTGCTGATCTCTGCCAATTCATGTTCATATAGGCATTACAATTTTAAGGTCCCTTGAAGAGGGAGGAGGCAAATATCTCCGTCTTCTATGTAATACACTCCGCTGTAGCTCAGCCATTGTGGAAAGCAGTTTTGTGATTTCCCAAAGAACTTAAAATGGAATTACCATTTGAACAAGCAATCCCATTACTATGTATATACCCAAAGGAATATAAATCATTCTACCAGAAAGACACATACGCATGTATGTTCACTGCACTACTATTCACAATTACAAAGATGTGGAATCAACCTAAATGCCCATCAACAGTAGACTGGATAAAAATAAAAATGTGGTACATATTACCATGGAATATTATGCACCCATAAGAGAGAATGAGATGATGTTCTTTACAGCAACATGGTTGGAGCTGGAGGCCATTATTGTAAGTAAACTAACACAGGAACAGAGAGCCAAATACTACCAGTTCTCATTTATAAGTGGGAGCTAAATTTTGAGTACATATTGACGCAAAGAAGGAAACAACAGACATCAGGGCCCACTTGAGGGTAGAGGGTGGGAGGAGGCTGAGGATCCAAAAAGTACCTGTTGGGTACTATGCTTATCACCTGAGTGACAAAATAATCTGTATGACAAACCCCTGAGACATGCAATTTACCTATGTAGCAGACCTGTGCATGTACCCCAGAACCTGAAATAAAATTTTAAAAATATATTAAACTAAAAAAATTAAAAAAACAAAATATATCCTGGTTTTTACTGGAGATAATTAATGATAACATTACTGTTATAGCTGATGAATGAATTCAGTAAAGTTACAGGCTACAAACTTAACATAAAATATTAGAAAAGTAGCATTGCTATATGCCAACAGCAAACAATCTGAAAAAGAAATCAAGAAAGAAATTAAATTTATAATAGCTACAAAGAATACAAAATATGTAAGAATCAATTTATCAAATAAGTAAAAGATCTATACAAAGAAAACTAAAAAATACTGATGAATAAAACTGAAAAGGACACAAGTAATAAAGTTTCATGTTCACAAATTGGAAGAATTAATATTATAGAATGACAATACTGCCCCAAAACAATTTACAGATTTAATGAAACCCCTATAAAAACTATGACATTCTTCACACAAATTTTAAAAAGTTTTACAATTTATGTAGAAGCATAAAAGAACCTAAACAGCTAAAGCAATCCCAAGAAGAAAGAACAAAGCTGGAAGAATCACACTGTACAACTTCAAAGTTTATGACAAAGCTATGGTAACCAAATTAGCACAGTAGTGGCATAAAAATAGACACAGATCAATGGAGTAGAACAGAATATTCACTTATATATCCACAAATTTACAGCCAATTTATCTTCAACAAAGGTGCCAAAAACATACAATGGGAAAAGGACAATCTCATTAGTAAATGGTGCTGGGAAATTTGGTTAACTATATACAAAAGAATAAACCTTAGATCAATATCTCTTACCATCCACACACAAAAATGAATTAAAGGCTGAATTCTGAGACCTAAAACTGTGAAACTACTAGAAAAAAACATTGGGGAAATGCTCCAGGACATTGGTCTCGGCAAAGATTATCTGTGTAAAACCTCACAAGCACAAGCAATCAAAGCAAAAAATAGACAAATGAGATTCCATGAAGCTAAAAAGCTTCTGCACAGCAAAGGAAACAATCAACAAATGAAAGAAGACACACTCTATAGAATGTTAAAAGAATATTTGCAAACTACCAATCTGACAAGAGATTAATATCCAGAGGTTATACGGAGCTCAAACAACTCAATAGCAAAAAAAACCCAACAACAAATAATTTAATTAAAAAATGAGCAAAAGACCTGAATAGACATTTCTCAAAAGAAGACATACAAAGCCAACATATACATGAAAAAAATGCTCAACATTACTAATCATCAGGAAAATGCAAATCAAAACTAATGTGAGGTACTATCTTAATCTAGATAAAGTTGCTTTTATCAAACAGGCAATAACAGGTGCTGGCAATGATGTGAAGAAAGGGGAACCCTCATACACTGTTGGTAGGAATGTAAATTAGTAAAACCACAATGGAGGACAGTATGGAGGTTCCTCAAAACACTAAAAAAGAACTGCTTTATCATCCAGCAATCCCACTACTGCATATTCCAAAAGAAAGGAAATAAATATATTGAAAGGATACCAATACTCCCATGTTTATCACAGTACTATGAATAACAGCCAAGACATATAATCAACCTAAGGGCCTCTTTAAAATAAGAACATGGAGTCACAAAGAAAAAGAGCACTCACATAAAGGATTTCTCAGCACAGCAAATTTACTTCTGCAGAAGGGTGCTGCTTGTTTTCTGATCACTGCAAGAGAGCACACCAAATAAAGGAGGGAAGGGGTTTTTATTCCTAATGCAGTCAGTCCCTGCTACTGTGTCTGGTCCCCATTGGCTGGGGTCATACTGCACAATCCAAACTGATTCAGATTGGCTACTTCAAATGAAGCAGGGGTAGGGGCTACAGCTGTGGGAAGAGCAGTTTGGGAACTAAGGGTGCCAAATAAGGAACAGATGTGGGTTATGTAGTTTACAGATTGGGAATGGATGTGGATTACAGATTGGGAATGGATATGGGTTACCAATTGGGAATGGATGTGGGTTACTGATTGGGAATGGATATGGATTACAGATTGGGACGGGCTGGAAGGTTACAGATTAGGAATGGCTGGAAGGCTTGTTTACCATAACTAGCATCAAGGAGGCAAGGAAGCTAAGCCTTGAAAATAGGGGACAAGAAGAACCTTTGAAGAGGAATTCAGTTTCCAATAGTTCCCATCAATGAATGAATGAACAGAGAAAATGTGGTACATATACACAATTGAATATTATTCAGCCATAAGAAAGAATGAAATCCTGTCATTTGCACCAATATGGATGGAAGTGAAGGTCATATCAAGTGAAATAAGCCAGGCACAGAAAAATACTTATTGCATGTTCTCACTCATATGTGAGAGCTAAAAAAGTGGATCTCATGAAGAGAGAGAGTAGAATGACAGTTACCACAACTGTAAAGGGAAGGAGAGAGAGAGGTATAAAGAGAAGTTGGTTAACGTGTACAAAAATACAGTTAGCTAGAAAGAATAAATTCCGGTATTCAACAGCAAAGTAGGAAAATTTTAGTTAAAATAAATAATAAATTATATATTTTAAAATAAAATAATGTATAATTTAATCTATCCAGAAGAAATATGTTCCCAACATGAAGCAAGATAAATGTTTGAGGTGATGGATATCTCAGTCACAGTAATTTGATTATTACACAGTCTATACATGTATTAAATATTACATGTACCCCCCAAAATGTACAACTATGATATATTAATTAAAAACATTAAAAATATTTTCTGTGTTTTCTAGAAATATTATATTTTTACTTTTACACTTAAATCTATAATCCACTTAGAGTGATTTTTTTTCATGTTGTGTATAGTGTGAGAAAAAAATGTTGATTTGTTTTTGTTATAAGTACCCAGTCATTCCAGACTATTTACAGAATAAACCTTATTTTGCCTCTTGTTAATTGGGGTTATTTATCATTTTAGTAAGTGGTCACAGTAGTTGTTTTTGGTGATAGTCACTCTGGCGCAATCACCACAGGGGATACAGAAGAGGCAAAGGAAAAAACAAGTTTGTTATACTCAAGGTCCTAGAGGAACAGAATCACTGCACGCTCAGAGGGAGTGATGTGGAAAGGAGCACCAAGGAAAAAGGCTCAGCCAAGCAAGTGGGGAGCAGAGAGCAAGCAAAGACCAGAGGGTAAGTACCATTTACTGGGGCTTAGATTGAGATACACAAGAAAAAAGATACACAAAAAGAATTTTACTGGTATATTGAAATGTTACTAGGTTATGGTCAGAGATGTTGGAAAAGGAAACTTGTGGCAGGGGCCAATCTTACCCCACTGGTGCGCCAGACTGCCTGGGTGGGTTGCTCTCAGTCTGTTTGTGGGATTGTTGAGGAAGTAAGAAAATACACAAGTTTTAAAATTTACAATACAATATAACTTTGTCAGATACATGGCTACCAAGTATTTTCTGCCAGTTTGTCACTTTCCTTTACATTTTCTTAACTGCAATTTGTAATTCTAAATTTTTTCATTTGATGAAATTTACCATTTTTTTTCTTATAGTTCATGCTGTAGGTATCCTGTTTAAAACGATTTCTCTAACCAAATATCATAAAGATTCTCTTATACATTTTCTTCTAGATATCTAATATTTTTAGCTCTTGTGTTTAGATATGTAAGGCATCCTAAGTTAATTTTTATCACGGCATGAGGTCAGGATTGATGTCAGTTGTTTCCACACAAATATCCAATGATCTTAGCACTCTGTTTTGAAGACCTCTTTCTTTTTTCTTTTTCTTTTTTTTTTTTTAACCTTTGAATTACCTTTTCATTGTTGTCAACAACCAATTTTCTATATAAGTGTGGGTCTACTTTTGGACTACTCTGTTCCATTTATCTTATTTTGGAATTGATGGTAAGAATATATCCTTATACAAAAAAACCACACTTAACTTGATTACTATTACTTTATAGTAAGGCTTGAAATCAGTTACTGTAAGCCCATCAAATTTCTTCCTTGATTTTTCAAAACCATTTTGGTTAATCAAGGTTTTTGCCTTTCTGTATACATTTTTACATTGGCTTTCTGATTTATTCAAAAAAGAATTTCAGTGAGGATTGCATTGAATCTCTAGACCATTTGGGGAGAATTATTACCTTAACGACATTGAGACTTTCAATCCATTAACTTTATATAACTTTTCATTTTATTAGGTCATTAATTTTCTTTTTAAATATCTATTATTAAATCTATTCTTAATTATTTCATATTGTATGGTATTATAAGTGGAGATAAAGTTTTTTGATAAGAAATTTAAGCTCTTAATAGATACGATTTATGGTGTATACGTGTGTGTGTGTGTGTGTGTGTGTAAATTTTGGTAAGCTGTATTTTTAAAGGAATTTGTCCATTTCATCTAGTTGTCAAATTTGCTAGCATAAAATTTTATATAGTACTTTTATCCTTTTAATGTCTGAAGTATCTAAAGTGCTCTTTTTAATACTAATATTGCTGATGTATGTGTTCTTTTTTCTTCGTGATCTCTTTAGTTTTCAATTTTGTTGATCTTTTCAAAGAACCACACTTTGTCTGTTAATTGACTCTATTTTTTTGTTTTTTAATATTGTTTCTTTCTGCTCTTATTACCACCTCACTCCTCCTTATTTTGTGTGTGGTAGACAGAATTCTAAGACAGCTTCCAAGATTCTTGCCTGTAACTACCCACATCCTTGTATTATTTCCTCCCCTTGAGGATGATCAAGACTAGTGATTATGACAGAACATCACTCTCACGATTAGGTTGCTAATTGTTTGTCTTTGAGTTACTCAAAAGGGAAATTATCCTAGGCTACCTAATCAGGTAAGCCATTAAAATGAGGTGAAAGGATCCAAAAGAAAACATCAAAGAAAGAAAACTATACAAAAAACATGGTTTTCTTTGGGATTCGGAGGGATTTTCCTACTAGCCTCAAAGAAGAAACAAACTGCCATGTTGTGAGCTGCTTAGGAAAATTAGCAGCCTCTAAGAGCTGAGAGTGGTTCCCAGTCAACAGGTAGCAAGAGAAAGAGGATATATCATACAACTGAAATAAAATGAAGTTGGAAGTGGATCTTTCCCTAGTTAATCCTCCATATGAGGAAACAGACAGCTGACACCTTGATTTCAGCCTTGCAAGAGCTTGAGCAAAGGCCCCCGTTGAAAGTGTTCCAGACTTTCGACCCTGGGCATTGTGAGATAATGAATGTATGCTGTTTTAATTTTATGGTAATTTGTTACACAACAATAGAAAATGAATGCATTGTGTCTTCTCTGCTCCTATTTTTCTTGCTTCCTTTTTTGTTATTTTTAATTGACAATAATAATTATACATAATTATGGGATACAATGTGATGTTTTGATACATGCATACATGGTGTAGTGATCAAATCAGAGTAATTAGCATATCCATCACCTCGAACATCTACAATTTCTTTGTGATGAGAACATTCAAAATTCTGTCTTATTGCTATTTTGAAATACACTACACATCATTCTTAACAATAGTAACCCCACTGTGCAATAGAACACCAGAAATTATTTCTCCCATATAACTGACCAACATCTCCCTTTTCCCTTTCTCCCCCGAACCCTGGCCTCTGTTAACCACCATTCTACTCTACTTGCATGAGTTCAACTTTTTTACATGCCACATGTAAGTGAAATCATATGTTATTTGTTTCTCTGTGCCTGGTTTATTTAACAACATCATGTCCTCTAGGTGCATCCATGTTGTCAAAAATGGCAGGAATTCATTTATTTTAATGGCCAAATATTATTCAATTGTGTATCTATCCATTTGTCTATTGATAAACATTTAGGTTAATTTCCATATCTTGGCTATTGTGAATAATGATGCAACGAATGTGGAAGTGCAGACATCTCTTCAACACACTGATTTCCTTTCCTTTGAATATATACCCAGGAGTGGGATTACTGGATCATGTGGCAGTTCTATTTGTAGTTTTTTTTTTTTTTTTTTTTTTTTTTTTTTGTAGTCAGCTATTTAATTAGGTTCTTAAGATATTTAGAACACCAATTTGTGAGGACACATTCCATTCATCAGGGCAAACACAGATCACAGGTAGCCCAGGAACTGAGGTTTGATTTTTGGTAAAATTTGTGAGTCCACAGCTTTCTGATCAATCTTGTGCTGCTCTGTAATCTCATATTTCTCTTTTTCTGTGTGGAAGATCTCACCTTCCTGATGTTTGAGCTTCCGCAGCTGCTTCTTCTTGAAGTAAGCATCAGTAAGATGTTTTGGGATTTTTACATCTCTGATATCAATTATGGTATCAAAATTTGAGGTGGCAATGACAAATTTCTGGTGTGTTCTTTGTAGAGGAACTCAACTGAGGACCAGAGGTCCAGTCACGAGTAACAAGCCATTAGCCAGCTGCTTCAGGAAAATTACCCTCTTGCCAGCGTCCGGTGAGGATGATCAGAATGATCCCAGGGGTAATGCTGGCTCCCAGTTTTCTCACATGCTGACTGAAGGGTTTTTTGCTCTGGTCAACAGCTTTCGAGGCACATCTTCAGTAAGATAATACGTAGGCATTTTGTGAAGTTTAACCACCCGGGTATCACCATTCCTGTCACCACCAACTGGTATTTTAACAGTTGCAAGAACCTCCTTTTTCCTTTCAACCTTGGATTTAGCAGCTGAGTAATTCCTCTTGTATATGGCCTTTCTGGAATACATGACAGATTGGGAATACCTGCCAATTCCTCTGACAAGGACAGGATTGCAGCTGCAGTGGGGCTCCCCCTTATTGGGCTTTTTAGCCTTGAGGTTATCCTTTTTCAGATTGCAACCAGCATCAGCCTTCTTGGCTTTGGGTTTCTTCTCCTTAGTATCCGGCTTCTCAACTTTTTCACCCACCATCTTACAAGATGAGAAATAGTTTTTTTTTGTTTTTGTTTTTTGTTTTTTGTTTTTTTTTTTTTTAAAACAGAGTTTCCCTGTCTTCACTCAGTCTGGAGTGCAATGCAGTGTCCATGATCTCAGCTCTCTCCAACCTCAGCCTCCCAGGTTCAAGTGATTCTCCAGCCTCAGCCTCTTGAATAGCTGGGATTACAGTCACCCTCCACCCCGCCTGGCTAATTTTTGTATTTTTAGTAGAGATGGGGTTTCACCATGTTGTCCAGGCTGGTCTCAAACTCCTGACCTCTGGTGATCCGCCCGCTGTGGCCTCCCAAAGTGCTGGGATTACAGGAATGAGCCACCGTCCCTGGCCTATTTGTAGTTTTTTGAGAAACCTTCATACTCTTTTCAATAGTGGCTATACTAATTTAGATTCTCATCAATAGTTCCTTTTTATTTGGATCCTTACCAGCATTTGTTATTTTTTGTCCTTTTCATTACAGCTATTCTAACTGGAGTGATGTGATATCTCATTGTGGTTTGGGCTTGCATTTCTCTGATAATTGGTGATGTTGAGAATTTTTTCATATACTGGTTGGTCATGTGCATGTCTTCTTTTGAGAAATGTGTATTCAGATTTTTGTCCATTTTTAATCAGATTGTTTCTGTTTATTTGGTTTTTGCTACTGAGTTGTTTGAGTTCCTTGTATATCCTGTATATTAATCATTTGGCAGATTCATAATTTGTCTCTTTGTTCTGTTGAGTGTTTCCTTTGATGTGCAGAAACTTTTTAGTTTGATGAAATCCCATTTGTCTATTTTTGCTTTTGTGGCCTATGCTTTTAATGCCTCATTCACGAAATTTTTGCCTAGACATGTCCTGAAGTGTTTTCCCTTTGTTTGTTTGTTTGTTTTTTCCAGTAGTTTTAGAGTTTCAGGCCTTACATTTAAGTGTTTAATCATTTTGAGATTTTTTTTTATATGGTGAGAGATAGGTGTCTAGTTTTATTCTTCTGCATATAAGCATTAAAAGCTATCAGTTGGCCGGGCGCGGTGGCTCATGCCTGTAATCCCGGCACTTTGGGAGGCCGAGGCGGGTGCATCACAAGGTCAAGAGATCAAGGCCATCCTAGCCAAAATGGTGAAAGCCGGTCTCTACTAAAAATACAAAAATTCACTGGGCGTGGTGGCATGCTCCTGTAGTCCCAGCTACTCAGGAGGCTGAGGCAAGAGAATTGCTTGAACCCGGGAGGCGGAGGTTGCAGTGAGCCGAGATCGCGCCACTGCACTCCAGCCTGGCGACAGAGCAAGACTCTGTCTCAAAAAAAAAAAAAAAGAAAGAAAAAAAAGCTATCGGTTTTCCTCCATGCTCATTTAGCTGTGTCTCACAAATATTGTCCTCGTTGATATGGTTAGATTTAGGCCTTCCATCTCATTTTTGTTTCTTGTTTTCGTCTGATTTTTATTTCTTTATTTTCCCTTCCAACACTATTCTAGATTATTTGTACATTTTTTAATATTTCATTCAGTGCCAAATAATTTTTAATACTCATTTTTTCTTCAACACATTGTTGTTTTAAAATACGTTGTTGATTCTCAAGTATTTGAGATTTTCCTAAATATCTTATTGGTGCTGACTTATAATTTAATGACTTTGTGATTGGAGAACATAATATTATTTCAATCCTTTCAGAATTATCAGCACTTGTTTTCTGGCCTGGCATATGGTCTCTGTCTTGGTGACACATAATGTGCACTTGAAAATAATGCATATTCTACAGTTTCGGAATAGAGTCTTTTATAAATATCAATTAATTAAGTCAAGAAAGTTGAGAGTGTTGTTCAAATTTTTTGTGCTTTTATCTCATTTTATCAATGGCTGAGAAAGGAATGTTAAAAATTTTTTACCATGATTGTGGAATTATTCTATTTCTCCTTTTATACCACAAATTTTTGCTTCATATATTTTGAGACTCTAGTAAGAAATGTACATACATTAATAATATCTTCCTGAAATTGTCCTTTTCATATTAAAATACCTTATTTATGTTTAATAATATTGTTTGTCTTAAAGATTATTAATTGAATAGTAATGTAACCTCTTCAGTTAGCTTATGTTTACTGTTTAAATAATATATCTTTTTCCATCTTTTTACTTTCAACCTATTTGTGTCTTTAATTTTCAAGTGAGCTTCTTGTAAGCAGCATATACTTTGGTCTTACTTTTTAAAATCTATTTTGATAATCTCTTCCTTCAGTTAAAATTCTTATACTGTTAATAGTTAAGGTAATTATTAATATGGTTGAATTAAAAAAATTAATTTTCCATTTGCGCCACTGTTTTTTGCCCATTTGTTTTTCTTTTTCTCTTTTGGATTATTTGAATATTTTTAGTATTCCATCTTAATGTATCTATTTTCTTTTTAGAAATACATTCTTGTATTGTTGAAAAGGTTGATCTAGAGGTTACAATATACATTCTTAACCTTTCATGGCCTACTTAAAACTGATTCTCTCTCCACAGAAAATGTAGAATCTTGAAATCAATAGGTATATTTATATGTCTACCCCTTCAATCATTTATCAGGTGGTTGTCCTAGCCTTTCCTTTATATCCCATAAATGTCCAGTCATTTATAGGATGAATATATAGGCATTATATCAATGTATATTTTTAAAATCCCACAAAAAATTGTGGGATTTATTAAATACTTATATTTTAGATAACTTTAACAGAAAAATGCAGTCTTTTACATTTTTCCCCAGATATTTGCATCTACAATGTTCTTAATTTTTTTTCTGATAATCCCCATTATTTCTAGTTTTATTTCCCTTTAGCCTAAGATGCTCTCCTCCTCCTCCTCCTCCTCCTTCTTCTTCTTCCTCCTCTTCTTCTTTTTCTTCTTCTTCTTCCTCTTCTTCTTTCTTCTTCTTCTTCTTCTTCTCCTTTCTTCTTCTTTTTTATTCTTCTTCTTCTTTCTTCTTCTTCTTTTTTTGACAGAGTTTCACTCTCGTTGCCCAGGCTGAAGTGCAGTGGTACAGTCTCGGTTCACAGCAACCTCCATCTTCCAGGTTTGAGCAATTCTCCTGCCTCAGCGTCCTGAGTAGCTGGGATTACAGGCACATGCCACCACAACCAGAACATTTTTTATTTTTAGTAGAGACAGGTTACACCATGTTGGCCAGGCTGGTCTTGAACAGGGACTTCTTTAGAATCTCTTGCAATGTTTTCTGACAATTAGTCTCTACATTTTGCTTTGCTTAAATTTTTTAAAAGAAACTGCATTCATTTTTGAAGGATATTTTTATTCAATATAAAAACTAAGTTTGATCATTGTTTTCCCTTTCTGTAAAAATTTTCTCCTTACTTTAAGAATGTTCCACTGTCTTCTTGTGCCTATGGTTTCTGAGAGAAGTTTCTAGTCGTCCGAATTACTCTTTTATAAATACTGTAGCATTTTTCTCTGTCTACAATCAAGATTTTATCTTTATCTTTGATATTTAGTAGTCTGATATTATCTTTTTTGGCATGGTTTTCTTTGAATTTATCCTGTGTATAATTCACTGAACTTCTCAAACCTGTAAATGTACGTTTTTCATCAAATCTGAGGAGATTTCAGCTGCATTTTCTTTAAATATTATTTTATGTTCAATTTCTTTTCTTTTCTACTGGGATTCCAAATATATGTGTGTTATAGTTTTTGATATATTTGATATTGTCCCACATGTCCCTAGTTTCTGTTTATTTTTTCAAACTTTCTTCCTATATTTTAGATGAATAATTTAATTGATATAGTTTTAATTTTATTGATTCTTTCCTTTATCCTATTCATTCTGCTGTAAGTCCATTCAGTAAATTTTTAAAATATAGACTTATTTCAAACATTTCTATTTGGTTCTCTATTTATATATCTTTTCATTCATTTTACATATATATTTTTAAATCTCATTGAGTATAGTTATTGTGGCTACTAAAAAAATTCTCATCAAACAATTCCAATGTCAAATGAATTTGAAGCTGACATCTACTGATTATCTTTATTCTAGAAAATTGAATTCATTTTCCTGCTTCTTTGTATGTTGAGTACTTTTGGATTTTATCTTGGACATTTAATGTTGTGTTGTATAGATTCTGTGTTCTGTGACATCCATCATGCTGTTTTTGTTTTTGATTTTTTGTCTTAGCAGGCATTTAGCCCAGTTGGGGGGTTGTGTATGCTCTGCCTTTCCTTCTGTAGTTGGTGGTTTAAATCTTAATTCAATTATTTAGCTCCTTGTTGTACTGCTTCGAGACAGTCCTGTGCTTATATTGGCTCAGGTGTCAGCCTGAACTTGTGTATTTAAACACACAGAAAATTAAGGGACTTCCTTCTCTGTCTCTCTCCTCTCCAGAATTCTCCCTTCATTTCTAATAACTGCTATTAATCAGACTTCCTTTTTAGATCGTCTGGCCAGAAAGACAGTGAGCTATCAAAATTTTACCCACCTACAATATGCCTCCTCTGCTACAAAAAATAAATCCACAAATCAAATCTACAATAAAAATGGAAAACTTTTGCCAGTCACTGCTCCAACTTTCATCTTCCCACTACACCCTGGCTGCTCTTTTACTCTTTGAAATTCTCTGGTAGTCATTTTCTGTATTTTATGTAGCATATAATTGTTACCAGCTAGATGGCTTGTCTGTAGGGAATTTACAATATTATTCCAGAAGTTAATTTCCAGCTTAAGTAATAAATGGACATATTTGTATTCATTGTTCACTAAGATGTGCATTATTCAGGATGTATCTACATATGCGTATATATGCATTTTATGTACTTGGACTGTAATTGTATTAAATGCTTGTTTATTTTACATATTCAAACCCTTTTCATGCTTTAAAAATGTTCTTCTAAGACATGAATTTAATAGCTTTGTAATACTGCATTATATATATGTACTATAATTTACCATTCTTCTGGATATTTTTGTTTTTCTACCTTCATAAAAATTTTGAGAGAAAATCTTTTTCTCCCTGGTGACTTCCTCCGAATAAACTTTTATTGGGGAAAGGAGTATAAGGAACTTGGCATCTCATAATCCAGAAAGTTTTTACATTGTATGCTACCAGCAGGAAATAGTTTATGAGTTCCAACACTGGATGTTGTAACTTCTTTATTGTTTTTGCAAAAATGATAACAGAAATTATATATTATTGTTTAAATTTTAATTTATTTGGTTATTAGTGAAGTAGAATATAATTTTTTGTGTTTGGGAGGATGTACTTTTTTAAATCAATAGTCCATTTAAGGTAAATTTTTTTCACATTTTCAACAAATTAAGATACTCTTTTCCTAATAAATTATGTGAGTTTTTTAAAATGAACTAAGGATATTAATCCTTTATTAATTATGTTTGATGTAGCTATCCATGGTATGTCTTTTGCCTTTTACTTCTGTTTATGGTATTTTTAGCATGCCAAAGTTATCTAATAGATTATGAACATGTGCTAATTTATTGAAACGTCTCTAAATATGGAACCAAGATTTCATCTGAGTTTGAGATTAAGAGAAGAAATTATCACAAGTAATATGGAAGACAAGTCACTTCTCCAATTGCAGTCTTTAAATTGTAGTGTAGTGTAGTGTCTTGATGGTCATGACCTCCTAAAATTAGGTCCAGGAGAGAGAGAATAAGAAATGGGAATTGCTAACAGAAAAAGACCATTTCAGAATCATGGACTAAGGGTTACTCCCCAAGAGAACTATAACCCTTGGGCCACTCATTCTAGAGAGCAGCTTCATTTTTGCAAAAGTGAATATTGTGGTATATAGATTAAAGTATTATTTTTTTTCTGTGCTACACACTTACAGGAGAAAATTCTTAATATCCAAGACAAAAGCAGGGCCTTGCTGATGAATAAAGAGACATGTGTATCAAAAATATAGCTGACAAAAGGCTTGCATAATGGCTCATACCTATATATTTTTTTAAAAGAATGTAACTGACAATGCTGACAATGTAGGAGCCTCTTACACGTCCCTTTGATGCCTCAGTTTCCTCTGCCTACTCTGCTTTTTGTAGATAAAATTATATTTACAAACTCTTCTCTTCCTGACAATTATAAATTCTTCTCTTTCCCTTCCTTGGATTGAAGAAAGTTGAATGAACTTATCTACACAAACTACTCTTAAAATGGATCTTTATACTCTTTCCTGTCGATGGGCAATTACTGTGATTTTGCTTTAGCAGCTACTGTTTCTTCAGCCCTTCCACTAGGATAGGGCTGCTTTACATACAGTGTGCTGAGTCAAATAAGGACAGAAGGAAGTAGTCACAAAAAGAGGAAACAGTGGTTAGTGGGTTCTTGAGAAAGTTCTCCAAAGGTTACAAAGTGAAAATATTAAAAAATTAGCAGGTTTATGCTAATCTCTGCTTTCTCCTTTTTGGCAGCTCCACGCAGAAGAAAAAATAATCTGTGACTTCTGTGCCTTCTTCATGATCTCCAGGCAAGGCTGGGTTTTTGACCAGTGCACAGGAGACTCATCAATATCTGTCTAAGCCCCTTCTTTTTAATGGCGGCAAGAGTGTGGTCTTCTATCACCTCGGGCCAAGAAAGTGCAATAGTTACATTTATCTCCACTCCAGTCACCGGCTTTCCATTTTGTATGAGCAGGTCCTGCCCTAAAAAGTAAACATGTCTGCTGAGAAATGCCAATGAGAGAGGGAGAAGAGATCTTCAAAGGGAAGGGCAGATTTTGTAAGTGGTTGCTGGTGGACCGAAGTCTGTGCTATAAATCTTCTTAGGGTGCAGTAGTTGATTTAACTCCATTGAGATGGACCCTAAAAACAAATATGAACATAAGGAATTTTACAGATAAACCCATGTTCCATGTCTAGAATAGAGCAATATCATTATGATCATTATCTGTTTTCAATATCCAACACTGCCATTTAGTTTCAGCTTCAGTTTCACCAGATCCTTCAAATTTTCTTCATACAATCTCTTTTTGTCCTTCAGTACCTGATGGAAAGAAAGACCTCCAATGCTAACATGGAAAAGAGAAGAGCCTTGTTCTCCAAGCAGGTTTAAATCTACTGAGAGTGGAAATTGCTCTTTTATTTATAAATACTGATAGGACCCTTTTGGTAGCAGGAAACATGGACCAATTACGCAATCTTAAGTAAAAATGGGAATTTATTGTAAAGGAAAATGGATAGCTGTTAGAATGCTAAGCAGGAAGGTCATAAACAAATTGGAATCAGGAAGTGGGAGATTGTTGGAATCCTTGGGAATACCTTGACCCTGCAATCAGACAGACTTCTCTACTTGCCATCTGTGTCCTCGGACAAAGTGCTCAACTTCCCTACGCATCAGCTTCCTCATCTGTAAAACAAGAACAATACTTACCTTTAAAGATTTTTGTGAGGATTGAATGAGTTAACACAGGTAAACAGCTTGAGCCTATGTCTAAAATTTACTAATCATTCAAATACTAGTTACTGTTGCTGGTTGTTTTATACTATCTGCCCACATATGTTGATTTCTATTTTGTTTCTTTTAAAGAATTTGCCACTCTCTGAAATTGTCTTACTTACTTAATTGCTTATTTGTAAAGCACGGGATTTCTCCTCTAGTATTTAAGGTTTATCACACCCTCAGTAGAGGGAAGGCAGTCAGTGTTCTGCCATGTGTCCCTTTTGCTGGAGCAGAGAACTTTCAGCCTGTTTCTGACTCAGTCCTCTGAGTACCTCTGCTCTGAAAGCTGTAACTCTCTCTCATTCCCAGGGCTCTTTCTATCTCCATAGCTAAAAGCCAGATTTCCTAGCCCGTGGAAGGGAGCCCATTGATTCAGCTCATCTGTAGGGCAGAATCGATCAAGATTCATTTAGTTTCAAGCCAGACTGAGTAGATGACCAGTACTACTGATACTACTTGAAGTTCTGCCCCCTTTGAGGAATTTCCTTCATCACTTTCTTTCAAGAACAATACTAATTGCGGTTACAATGATACAACAGTCCACTTCCAGTTTTGCTAACGTATTAGACAAAATCATCCGTGAAACAAGCCCTGGTTTTCCTTCTGTAGTTATCTAGTTAAAAGGAATTCCATAAGAAGCTATAGATGTGAACTGCAGGAGAGGAGGGAATACAGTAAAAGTTGGTACCTTAGCAGTCTAAGCCACCTGCTCATAGAACTTACTTTAGTCTGGTTAAACTTAGTCATACACACACACACACACACACACACACACACATATTATATATACAAGCATATATCTTTTTAAGGATGGATTGCTGTTGTATGTGTATAATCTTGTGGCTAGATAAAACCCCACTCATGATAAGCAGTTCAGATTGCATGGTCATTTGATGTCCTATGTTATGTATTAAGTTTTTAGTAAGGTCTAGGCAAACTAGATGCTATCTCCTAAAAGAATATTTATCTCCATAAGACAGTATAACTTTTCTCTCAAATCCTAGAATCCTGTGCTTTAATTTTCCTTTTCTGGCTTAGAAGCACCATACAACATCCATATTTGCTACAGTCATTTCAGGCTTGATTGGATCTAGCGCATCACAAGTCTCAAGTGGTCAAACAGCTTTCAAAGCAATCTGGAATGATTGCAAAGTTTTCTCTTGCCCTGAGCCTCACTCAAAACCAATAGTGTTATGGGCTCCTCAGCAAATGGGTAAGAGTGATGCACTTAAATGAGGATATATTGCATCCAAATTCCAAAGATATCCACCAGGTATTGTGCCTCTTTAGTAATAAGAAGGTGCAAGATGCCACAATCTGCTTTAACTTTTAAGACATTCTGACATGTGAATAACAGCATAATCTAACTTACAGGGGTTTCATGAGAAGAAAATGAATTACTTAGCCCAACATATGACATTAAGTCAGTGCTTAATAAGTATGAGCTATGATGATGATGATGACAATTATGTTTAGTATTACTACTATACTTGAAATTTATGCAAGACTGCATAGAGAAGGCCTTTTCGGATTTCCGAAAACTTCCCTTCCTCACCTTCCAGCTACAACATACTGCAATCAGCAGAGTCAAAAAAGAATAGAAATAACATCTGAGGTAGAGGTAATTGTATCTATAACTCTTTATAAAGTGGATATGAAATTTAAGAAGCCAGTTATATCTGTGCAAACAGTTGTTACGTGCTGAATCATTTTACATGTAGCAATATGTTCCAGTAAAACCTTAGACTGCTTTATGTTTTTTAACAAAAATATGACAGGAAGTGTCTTCACTCCATGATGACTGTATATGTTTGTGTGAACTTGTAGTGGGGGAGGGGCATGGAGAAGGGCCCCTGGAACAGTGACCTCCACCTCCAAGAAGATAAACAGGCCTTTGGGATTGAAGAACTTAACCCTCCTTAATTCTAGAAGAACTAGGTCTTTAGGAGCTTCTACGGGCTAAGCCCTCCCTAATAGACAACTAATATCTACTTTGGAAAAGAGAATAAATATCTTGAATTCAGCACTCAAAGGAAGTGGTGGATGGACCTGGAATGAGAATGAGAGGAAAAGAAAGAAAAAGATTTGGGTGAAGGAGGGAGGTAGTCATCTGCTCCTGAACAGTGTTCCTTAGCATCTCTCTGACACTTTCCAGGACCTGTGTATGTCACAGGAAGTCCCAGGGTCATTCAACCATAGAATCCACTACTGGGAAGACCATTTTGCATTCTTTACTGGTGGCTAAAGCAGGGATCCCCCCAGAGATATTTCTTACCAAGGAAGCTGCCTGGACACCTGTATGGTATTATTGTCACTCAGAGCACTGGCCACACACTCACCTGTGGAACTGTCATGGAAAAAACTTGGGATACTTGTAAAATCTATGGAGCACTAAGGATCCACTGGGTGAAAAAGAGATAGGCAGTATGTACTCTGGAAGTGGACTGGAGCAATTTAGTGCATGCCCAGTTCGAGACAAATAGACATCTACTTTTCACTTATTTATGTATCATATGCTGGGCACTATTTGAAGTGCTTTTGCCTCTTAACTCATTTAATAGTGAGGAAGAAGTTGGGATTTTTGCTCAAGGTGAGAGCCAATAGCCTTTAGAGCATAGGAGTGTGTTTGCAGGGTATAGGCAAAATAGAATCTATAAGGAACCACATGGTATATAGAAAGTGGCAGATAAGAAGTACTCTGTTGAAAGATGAGTTTTTAGATCCTAACAGGAAATAGAGGACATGCTATTCTCTATAAAGTCTTTCTACCCTCATTAAACTAGAAATTACATGAAGACAAGGATCATGTCACCTCTGTTCAACACTGCACAACCAGTGAAACACAGTGAATACTCAATAGATAATTGTTAAATGAGTGAATGAAGTCACCTAGACACAGAAGCTAAGGAGACTTGAGCCTTTCTAATAGGATAGCATGTCTTAAAGTCCCTGGATAGCTTCTTGTCTAGTTCAACCATAAGGTCACCCTGTATTTAGGAAGACTTAAAAAAAAAGAAAGCAACTTCATTTCCTTAGGACCCACAGCAGAGGAAATGCCAATTAGCTAATAGCAGTATCCTTGGCTTCCCTTTTTCAAATTCTCCAAATCTCCTAGGCAGTGCTCATGGGTGCCACTGTGGAGAGCATTTGTCCTCAGACCTGAATTGTATGGTCAATCTCCAGGATAAACTTCCTCTGGGTTTCCCAGAACAGGTCCCCATGTTGCTGTGGCCTTTGATGCTGGTTCTAGGTGAGTAGACACTATGAATTAGGACCTGGATGGGGGAAGGGGCTGAGCACTAAGCTCAGATGCTCATAAAAGCTTCTGTTGTGCTCTGCCCTAAAGCAGTCTCTAGCCTTAGAGGGAACTGGGCAAGCTTTTTTGGAATATAAGCCCCTGGCCTCCTAAATAAGAATTTAGGAGCACATCAAAACAAAAATGGTGATAATAGAAATGCTAATATTTATTGAGTGCTCGCTAGTAATTTATATGTGTTAATTCATTTTAATCTTTACACTAAATACTGCCACATAGGATTTGTATCAGAATTGAAGACTATATGGACATTCACTTTTATTATATTTAAAAAACACATCAAAATGCTGAATAAAAGAAATCATATGGGTTGGGCAGAGTGGCTCATGCCTGTAATCCTAGCACTTTGGAAGGCTGAGGTGGGCAGATCGCTTGAGCCCAAGAGTTTGAGACCAGCTTAGGCAGCATGGTGAAACCCCATCTCTACAAAAACAATTGTCTGGGTGTGGTGTTGTGTACCTGTAGTCCCAGCTACTTGGGAAGCTGACGTGGCAGGATCACCTAAACCTGGGAGGCTGAGGCTGCAGTGAGCTGGTATCATGCCACTGCACTCCAGTCTGGACAACAGACTGAGACTCTGTCTCTCAAAATAAAAACAAAAAAAAAACAAACAGGAAAAGAAATCATATGGTGACAACGGGTGTCAAAAGTATTGACATAAGTATTAAAAATCAGTATCCATTCCAAAAAGAAGTATTCTTAAGCCACAAGAATACTTACTTAACATGATAAAGAATATGTGTTCTAGATTGACAGGCAAGATTACACATTAAAAACAGGACTAAAATTGCCATTCAAATTGAAGCTAGAACCAAGATGACTGCAATCATCACAATTTGCAATAGTTTTTAAATCCTGGCCAACACACTAAATTAGTAGCAAAAATAGGCAGCAGACAAATAGGAAGCCAAGATTTTAAAAAGTATTATTTATTCTTTATTCATTTCCACAGCATTTACTTATCACCAGCTTGTTTGCTATTATTGCTATGTGCTATACAGCCCGTGCTCTTGATCATATCATCTATGTGGTATAGTTAGAAATGTATGAATATTCATAAATTGGGAAGATTCAAGATAAGTATCAAAAATTATGAAATCCAGGAATATTATGAATTACTACTTGGAGATTATAATGAAGAAATCATCTAAAATAGCAATAAAAGTGAAAACATGGGAATAGAGTTTTTTTAACCTAGAAAAGGAGATATATAAAATTGTACAAAGGAATCTTCAATGAATAAGGACATAGCATCAGTCTGGATAGGAGTAGTAAAGTAGAGATATTATAAAAAGATCAGTTCTCCCCAAGTGGATTTGTAGATGCTGTGTAATTTCAAACTACCTGTGGACTTTTCCATGAAACTCACTAAAATGTTCAAAAATATACCTAGAAAAATATATATCTCGGTAAGAATGCCAAAGGATAGATTCTTTTCTAAAAAAACAGAAATGTCGGAAATCTAATTTATACATTAAAAAATAGATTTCACATAAACATAGGTCAATGGAAAATAATAGAAACCCATAAATGTATCTAATTACATGTTACCTAATATACAAAAATAGGCATTATATAACAATAGATATTTTCAATTTGCTATAAATTTAAAAATAAAGTCTAGATAATTATAATTATATTTCTAATTATTAAAAACTAATGGAAAATAAAATTAAGGCTGTTTTTTAATATGGATTCCTAAACACTGAAGCAGTAGAGATTTTAAATCTGAAAGTTAAAAACTTAGGTATTATAATAATAACACAACTTTAATAGAAACTAATGTTGTATTAGGATATTTGTAGCAAGTAAGCCAAATAATTGAGATATGATAGAAGGAATTCATGTTCATTGGCCAGAAAAGCTTGAAAATATGATTGGGTAAATGGAAAAAGAGCAGAATTATAGAATACGCAAACACTCCCTGTAACTGCTGCTTACTGGCCTGCAGGCTTCGTAAAACCCATTGCTTATCCTCCAGACCTAGCAGAGTGCCCAGTAGTCAGTACTTGATACTGACAATACTATGTTTCACCTTCCCAACCCCCAGTCTGCACAAGGGTCAGAAGCTGTTTTGATGTAAGTAAGGAACATTCTGTCCCCAAATATTTACTTATTTGTTCTGATCAATTTGAGACCCTGATACAAGGAATCATATGAAGAAAGTCCCATAACTACCCTATAGCATGTGTACGCTCTGGTTCCTTGGCCATCCCTGAGCAAGGGATAAGGCTTTTGCTAGCCTATCTAACATTAGCGTCTCTTTCTCAGACTTTCTCAAACAGAGAGCATAGTTTAATAAAAGAGCATGATACTAAGCTTTAGAGACAATGAGGTTTATCCTATCTTTGTAACATTCTGTCTCTGTGATGAGGGGCAAAATAATCTGAGACTAATTTAATTATTTAAAACTTAAACAAGATGATAACAAGCCCTTGAATCCAATGATTTCATGAAAAGAGTGTAGCCTGGAGTTTGGTGCCCAAGGGAGGTTTATAATTCATGTCCATTTCCTTTCCCTGCCTTCTAATCACTGTCCCTGCTTTGTATTGTCCCACTGAGGTGTGTCTACTGACAGATTGCTCCATTGAGTTCAGCTTCTAACCTTGTCAACCTCCTCCTTGAAACCTTTCCATGACTCCTTATAGCTTTTATAATAAAATTACAGCCACTTACTGTGGCCCTGCATTCCTCTCTGATCTTATTTTCCGCAACACTCCCAATTCCTGAGCACCTATGTTTTTTCTCCATCTCTGTGCCCTTTGTGTCTTGATTACCCTCCCCACCACCTCTAGCCACACACAAAAGCTAACATCCACCTGCAGATTCACTCACAGTTATGTTCTCACTCACAGTTTTCCAAAGTATCATCTCCTTCAGATACCTTACAGGATCCATCCACCCTCTTCAACACATATACACACAAACACACACTCTACACTCTACAAACGCACATAGATCCTACACACTGGACTAGGTGACCCTTCTGCCCCCAAGATACCCCATGTGTATTTCTGTTATTGCACTTACACCCTGTGTTACAATTATATTACTTTACATAGTGTTTCTGTTTTTCCACCAGTCAACTTCTTGATGGCAGATACCATTTTTAAAGTCCAAGCACCATGCCTTAGTATATATGAACATTTGATGGATAATTATTAGATTTTTTAAAAATGAATTTTTTAATGGGAGAAGTAACATATGCATGAGGAAAAAAAGGGAATTATCTTCTTAAAGCCAAATAATCTTGGCTCTGTGCTCATCTCTGGCTCTTATATTTTGCAGCTCCTGTCAACGGACAGCTTGGTGAGTTCTCCTGTCTTTGGCTCTTCAGTGTCTCTAGATAAGAGTGTCTTTTCCTAATGAATAGAAGACATTTGTGACAGTTGCCTGAGATCTCTAATATCTCCTGTTTTCTTGCTGAGGTCAGCAGGGATTTCAAAGTGATGCTTGGTTTTTTGGCATCATCAAGGGCCAGGATAGTGCCTGGTCACCCTCCAACACTCCCTGGGTGAAGTGGTGAATGCACAAGCAGCTCCTGGCCTTTGCTAGGCTCTGCATTTACTGTTATTGCCAACAGACCCCACTTAGCCAGGAAGGACATCTTCAACTCCATGGCAATTGTGCTGGGCTCAAGTTAGGATCCTCTCCAATCAGCAAACCAAAAAAATCCCTCTGAAAACATCCCACTGTGCTGATGTCAGCAGGAATGCTGCATTCTCTACAGCTTTGGAGTAAAATCCTCCAGGAAATGTGTGGGGAACAGAAAATCCTACAATTGGGCCCTTAAAAAAAAGAAAGGCACAGAAAGGGGAGATAGGGGAGAAGACAAGTCATCAGCATCCCACATTCAATTAGTTCTGGCTCTTACTGCCATTCCTTCAACTAAGAGTGAATAATTGAGAATCTATGAATAGCAAGAACCCTCTACAACCCCTCTCCTTGTCCAAATCAGTGCCGCAGCTGTCACCTTGTCCTGACCACCCCTGGATGCCAGTGAGTGACTTGTCCCTTTCTTGCTCTGCCACAATTAGCTATGATGGGATTTTTCTGGGCATTTGAATCATCATCTACAAAATGAAGATGTTAAGTTGAGCTGCCAAGGTTTTTTCAGTGACAAATCTTAAGATAATATGATATAGTCTCTCAGGGTAAGTGCAACATTGTGATTTTAAAAATCACCTTTGGAGGTTCTTGTGAGTGTATGAACATGATGAAATGGCAGTGCAGTGGTGGTTTTCTCTGGGACCCCCTTCCATGTAAGGCTACCTAACTGTGATGTTTGATGGTGAATCCTGCCGGTGTCACCCTCCTGAAATCATTTTGCTCATTGTCATTCCCTGGGCAATTTCTCCCTTGGGTGAGGTGAGGGCCAGGCTATGCAACAGGAGGCCCTGAGGCTGGGCCTGCGGGCGCCTCTACCTTAGACTCCTTTTTTCTTTCCTCCTCAGCAAGGACACACAAGTCCGTTATTTCCCTCCAGCCTCCATGGACCACAGTCTTCCAAGGAGAGAGAGTGACTCTGACTTGCAAGGAATTTCACTTCTACTCACCACAGAAGACAAAATGGTTCCGTTTGTACCTTGGGAAAGAAATACCAAGAGAAACCCCAGCAAATACCCTCGAGGTTCGAGAATCTGGAGAGTACAGATGCCAGGCCGGGGGCTCCTCGCTCAGTAGCCCTGTGCGCTTGGTCTTCTCTTCAGGTGAGAGAGAGTGAAAGACGCACCGACTTTAGAAATCAATTCAGCCCATGTTTCTCTCTAGCTGTTATGACTTCAGACCCTTCGTGAGTGGACAATTTTATTTCACACTGTGGTAAGGCAGGGAGAGAGTAAAAAGCTGGAATACAACCAGACAGGGAATGGGATTAGCTGCTTAATTTTAAACATTAAAATGAAGAAAATTTAAATTCTCTTTATAAAACTCATCCAGCCCAAGGGACAGTGACTTCAAGCGGTGTATCTAGGAGGACATACATATCACAAATAACAACTAAAGGTTGCTTGGATGAACCATACAAACACTGCAGTTTCCATTGAGTGGATTAATGTCTCTAAACTCGTGGTTCTTAAAGTTCAATCTGAGTCACATATCCTGAGCAGCTTATTAATCATACAGATACTCAGGACCTACCCTGTGTTTACCGAGTAAAACAAGAGTAGGGCCCAGGAATTCGTAGTTTTCAAGCTGTTCTGGTAAAGGAATATTTGAGGAATAATTTATTTGAAGAATTCTCAAATCTATTTATAGTTTTAAGCCATATTATGTGTCTGGAATAATAAGTAGAAGGAATATTCTTTTCTATTTTGAGAAAGAAAAAGAGAGTTAGATGAGATAGTATTTGAGAGAGAATGAGAGCTAAAAGAAGAGACATTTCTTTTTTTGTCCTAAAACCACCTGTTTTGAAATTGAAACCATGGCATCCTAAAGTCCTTTCATTTAGTGAAAAAAGCAGCAGTTTGGTAGCAAGAAACAAATAAAATGCTTATGCTTTTTGACTTAGCAATCTCTCTTAAGAATTTGCCTACTGAAACAATCATAGATATACATCCTTGAAAATTGCAGACCCTAAATGGTCAAGAATAAGCCTCATTTAATAAATTACGTTACTGCCACTAAGGGAACATTTTGTGGCCACTGAAAATCAGGTTCAGGAATGATATTAATAACACAGGAAAGTGTTTGTAATATACGAATTGAAAAGCAGGTTATCAAATCTATAAATATAATTTCTATTCCATAAAAAATACACAGACTGTCAAGTAGTTGAAGAAGGAAGAGAAAAT
Source organism: Sapajus apella (assembly GCF_009761245.1). Taxonomy (NCBI): domain Eukaryota; kingdom Metazoa; phylum Chordata; class Mammalia; order Primates; family Cebidae; genus Sapajus; species Sapajus apella. The sequence continues at coordinate 1,777,843 of NW_022437059.1, read as the reverse complement.
GGGAAAAACATATGCCAAAATGTGGCTGGTTTTTACCTTTCAACTTTCTGCTTTTGAACTTTTCTCAAGGCTCATGTGTTTAAACAGCAAAAAAAGAAATCATAATTACTGTAATAATCCTTTCTCCCAACACATTTCTTTGAAATACAGTCTACTTGGAAAAACAATGAAAGGAAAGGGGAACAGTGAGATGAACCAAGTAACTGCGGTTGTGTTTCCCTTAGCTTCGCTGATCCTGCAATCTCCAGTTTCCGTGTTTGAAGGAGACTCCGTGGTTCTAAGGTGCCGGGCAAAGGTGGAAATAACACTGAATACTATTTACAAGGATGATAATATCCTGGCATTTCTTAATAAAAGCTCTGACTTCCGGATTCATCATGCAAGTCTCAAGAACAATGGTGCATATCACTGTACAGGATTTAATAGAAGTAATTTCCCTGTTTCTTCCAACATAGTCAAAATCCAAGTCCAAGGTAAAGCCTTCATCATTTTGAAAAGTGAGTTGGTCAAAAGGAGACTCCCCAGGGTCACAGAGGTAGAACAGGAGGAAAAGGGTGGGCTGGAATACCATTAAATCACAGGGACATTCCTGCAAGGACCAGAGGAGGCACAGCAGTGCTTTGGACTGAAGAAAGCTAGGGGTTGATGACATCCCTTTCTTTGCTTGCTTTTTGGATGTGCTACTGCTTGAAGTGTGTTTTTCTCCAGAGCACATCTCAGCCTCATTGCTCTGGGACCGTTGTTGTGATTCTTCTCTCTAGAGCTGTTTTCACGTCCAGTGTTGAGAGCAAGCTCCTCCCAGCCCATCAACGGGAGCCTAGTGACCCTCACCTGTGAGACCCAGCTCTCTCTAGAGAGGTCAGATGTCCAGCTCCAGTTCCGCTTCTTCAGAGATGGCCAGACCCTGGGATTAGGCTGGACCAACTCCTCGAAGTTCCAGATTACTGCCATGAGGAGTGAAGATTCAGGGTCCTTCTGGTGCGAGATAGATACTGTGGCTCACACCGTCAAAAAAGAAAGCCTGAGATCCCAAATTCGTGTACAGAGTAAGTTTTTGTAAGAAAGGACATTGGAGCCAGAAGAAGGAAGGTAGAGTAGGGACATTGGTTACAACTTAGTTCCTTTTTTCCTTGAAGTGGTGAGCAGGGGTCTATCTTAGATTCTGGTGCTACCTTGAGGTCTTCTCTCTGCTAGTGCATTAGGAGTGGAATAATTTATCAGTAGACTCCAAAAAGTCTCAAGACTTCTGGATCTTTGCTAAATCTCTCTAAATTTGCCCTTTCATGTTGCAAAATAATCAGATATTTATTGGGCGTCTGTAATTGTGCTATAGAAGCTGGGGAGGACACAGATGATCTTTGAAGCATTATCCCTAGAGGCAAGAAACAACTCACATTATAGGTGGAAAGGAAAGAGAGTACTCTTGAATATTCATTGAAATTTTCTTTGTGGACTACTAGCAGTAGTAGTGATAGTCAACATTTATAAATGTTCCATTTGTACCTGAAAATAAAATCCATCCTTTAATTATTGAGTGTTAGGTTTGCTCTTTATTAAATCAAATTAGAATTTTTCTCCTTATATATTTTTGTCTGTATTTTTCAATTACTGAGATTCCTATTAAGGTCTCCTACTATAAAAATAGATTTGTCTTTCTGTTCTTACAATTCTGTCAATTTTATGTTATATATTACAAGGGTATGTGATTAAAAGTATTGTTACACATTGCTAGTAGATGAAGAATTGTTATATGACCCATGCTATGGTCTAAATATATGTGTCCACCCCAAATTCATACATTGAAACCCAATGCATAAGATAATGGCATTAGGAGGTAGGGTCTTTGGGAGATGATTAGGTCATGCAGAGATCTCATGTCTGGAGCTAGTGCCCTTATACTAAAGAGCTAGTTCCCCTCTTCATCATGTGAGGATGTAGTGAGAAAGTGCCATCTATGAAACAGAAAGTAAGTCCTCACCAGACATTGCATCTGCTGATGCACTGACCTTAGACTTTCCAGCCTTCAACTGTGAAAAATAAATTAACATTGTTTATAAGGCACCCAGTCTATGGTATTTTATTACTACAGCCCAAATGGACTCAGACAATCTCCTTTCTCCCTGTCTTGTCTCTTATAAACAGTAGCTGGATTTAGCTTTCTCTCAAATCTCTTCATTTCTAGTGTCTAATTGGTGAGGTTTCTCCCATTTAAGGTAATGTAACTGCTGATCTATATGGAATTATTTCCATCACCTTATTATTTCCTTCTATTTCTTGTGTTTAATCTAGTTTCTTCTTTCCTTCATTCAATCAAGTTTAAATCTTTATTCTACTATTTCTCTACTTTTTTGGAATTTATACACTATTTCTAATCATGTAGAGATGAGACTCAAAATTTTTACATGTATATCTAACACAAAGCCTACATAAATATATCTTTATATCTATTTCCTAAAAATTAAAGGGCTTTTGAGCACTTTCAAACTTTTCTTCTTCTTGTCTTATCCAATATTATTTTTTCTATATTTCCACAACCACAATTATAAGTTACTTTTTATTTAAATCAGTGTCCAGATTTATTCCATTTGCCATTTTCTCTGCTCACTATTTCTTATCCCTTTTCAAATTTTCCTTCCAAGACCATCTTCCTTCTTCATGAAGTACTTCTTTAGTGCTTGTCTAATGGTGGCGTGCATTCTCCGTTCTAATTTGCCTGGGAATATCTTTATCCTTGTTGAATAATAGTTCCATTGAATAGATAATTCAATGATTAAATTAATAATTTAATTAATTATTAATAATCCTGCTGTGTTGTAATTTTCCTTTCATTCTTTTGTAGATAATCCACCTTTTCTACCTCTGTTTATTGTGAAATTTTATCTTTGTCTATAGGGTGTGGTAAATTTGTAGTACATTTATTTGGGTTGATAGCTCACCCAATCACAGACAACACCAGTGCCAAATGAAGATCTGAGTTAGACCAATTAATACATTTAAAAAACAGAAAATTAACAACATAATATTTATGATACAATCAATGCTTCCAAGAAAACAAAGTATATAAGAAATGATTAAAGACCTTTGGGGAAAGTGGGCAGCCCATGTCTACAGTAGGTGTCTGGGGCTAACTAAGCCTTCTGCTTCCACCACTGGGGATAGAGCAGGCCTGCCCCAGTGGTTCCTGAAGGCACCTGATCCCACTGTGGCCCTTAATGAGATATTCTTAGTCAGTGGAGGTCCACTCCTGACAGGCACAGGCGCCCAAGATTATAACTCCCTGGATTTACTTTCCTATGTAATAAGTTTGAAATATTATCTGACTATATAGCTATATATATACCATCAATACTTTTTTAATATTTGCTGATGTCTTTTATCTGTTTCTTTGCTTAAGATTTTTCCTTCTCATTTCCTCCTGCCTGTTGTTTCTTCAAAATGTTTTGTTTTGTATTACAGGCTTGACTTTAGCTCTTTCTAGAGTTTAAGCATAGTTCTCTGAAGCTCCGTGGCAAATTTCTCTGTTAACTGTGGTTACCAGATTGTCACTTCTGGTTAGTGGCCTTTGCTAACTCTCTATCAGAAGCTTGTGCATTTCCTAACATGTTGGTAATTTTTTTTACTGTTACCATATTTTCAGCAGTAATTGTTCTTTACAAGAGTCCAAACTGTGCCCTGAGCTGAGGAAGTCTCCTCATGGATTTACCGTTTCGTCTGCTGGGGTCCTGTAGGTTTCATCTATTTTTAAGGTAGTTTCTAAGCTCAGAGTTCTAGCACGGAGTGACAGTTAATGTCCACACCAATTCACTGTGCAGGATTGGATTCCAATTCCTCACGGATACCATCTTTAAGACAGGACAGATGGCATTCCCCAGCCTGATTTCCCAAATGAGAAGACAGACTATATCCACCCCAACCCCTCATCTGGCTTTGTCAGCCTCACTACAAGCACAAGCACAGCCTAGGCTTCATCCTTATATAGGGAGATTACAACATGAGCCTCTACGGTCGGTTTCTGGTTCTGATAACTTCTTGGGTCTCCAGAACTTCAAATCCCACTCACCCACTTAGCATTGAGTTACATCTTGTTTCTGTACCTGGAGTTTTTCTGAACCTAAGCTATATAATTAAAACATTTTTGTTATGTTTTTATCAAGCACTATTGTGTGGTCAGAGTGTTAGGAGAGGCTTGCTCAATCAGTTCAAGTGCCTTCTTCTCTGGAAGTTTCCAAAGTATCTTTTCCTTTTCTGTAATTCTTGTTGCCCACAAATGTCCGACATTTGGGGTGCAGGCGGCTATTACTTCAGGCAGAGGTTAGAACCCTGCTGAGAATGCAGAACGCAGTGTTCGCCTCTTGACTGCCAAAATAGGCAAGAACCAAATTGTATTGCTTGAAAAAAATAGATTTGTGTGTTCCAAATCAAAGACTGTAGATTCAGAGGATAGAGTTCTTCCAAGTCACAAACTAAAAAAAAAATGCCAGGTAAGATAATGTGAGTAATTTTCCAACATCTGTATGTAACATTCTGGAACTAAGTAAGCATTGAAGAAATGCCTAAAGTTGAAACTCTGATTACAACTTAGAAGGGACTTGATATCACCATTTCCTAGGGCTCAACAGAAGTGGCTGTGAGGCAGAAGAGAGCAGAGCAGGCCAAGTGATAGGACCTCCAGATAGGTTGACTAGAAAAACAAAGGCAGAGGGATTAGGTCCCACTTACCTTTGAACGGGGGGGGGGGCAGGGCCTCCTCCCAGGGAGCCCTGTTGAGCAGAAATTGGGGCATAGTATGTTTCAGCAGAACAAGGGCATCTAGAAGTGCAACAAGCTCTCCTCAGCCTGTGCATCGATACTGGGAGATTCTGCAGTTCTCATGGGCCTCCGTAGGGAAATGAATTACTGAGAGGGGTCATGGGCCAGAAGATGCCCGAGGTCAAAATAAGGAAGGTCAGAGTGTGTAGACCTCATTACGGAGGCTGTGGCAGGAACCACAGGTGTCAGTTACACCTGCCCACCCCAGCCCCAGACAAGCAGGACCAGTCCTATCAGCAACAGGTGTGGAGAACGATACCCAAAGATCAGGAGAAAATTCCCTGCAAACATCTACAAAGGTGACAGAAGAGCCAGAAGATGGAACTCCTTTCCCAAATCCATGAGGGCAGACAGAGAGAAGCAGTAAAGAGGGTGGGCGTAGAAAAGATGGGAAAGGCCTTCCTGAGTAGTTCTATATGGGCACCAGTGGATTCTCTGAGCTTGATAGTGTCCAGGCTGATTCTTTCTCCCCCAGGGCATTTTCATAGATTCTCTGGATAGATAGCCTCTTATCTGACAGTAGGAATCTGTCACCTACTTTGTCATTCACTATGCACTCTCAGGGTGACCATTTATGACTCTCTCTTTGGCCCCTGCTTCCTGGCTGGTCCATTTGAATACAGACTTTCCGTACCAGGGTTCTATTGCTCCTTCAAGTGGCCCTCTTGACAAATTCTTTTAAGGTCCCATGTCCAGCAGATGAAAACCAGGTTCCTTTGACTCCTCAATGGGGATCCAGTTTCCCTACTGGCAGTCCTGACTCTGCGGCCATGGGCTGTTTCAGCAACATCTCCCACTTTGAGTTTCTCAGATGTGAGTCAGGAACCTGTCCAGTGCATCCCCAAGCTGCAGGGAACACACCCCAAGCTCTCTGAATGGTCTCATTGATGTTCCTCTCACCAAGCTTGAGGTGAAGGGCAGGTATGCATGAGGTATGGAGGGGACTCACAGCATAGCTCTTTATAAAGAAATTAATTTCCCGTGATCTCCAGATCCTAAGCTTGTATGCCTTCAGTATAAATGAGAGCTTGCGTCTCAAATCTGGTTTTCAGAACTAGTTTTGCAAATTCTTTGGTAAAAGGTATTTTCCCAAAAGGTTTTATTGTACCCTCCAAGTTCTCTGGGGATTGTAAGGATCTGATGAGGTATGTGAAGGGCAATGAATGTGGGTTTGGCTTCATGTAGTACAGGCAGGGGACACACAGTTGTGGAGGAAGCTGAGAGACTCTGGCTGCTACCCCTTCTCTAAATCTGGGATTCTTCTCTACCACTTTCCCAGGATATAACTTTGGGCAAACTGTTTTACTTCTTCAAATCTCAGTTTCTTTGGCTGTGAAATATCTTGCCTGCTCAGCAAGATGCTCTGAAACTAAATTAGATAATCAATGAAGAATATGCCTTACAATAATAATTATCGTTATTTTGTTCCCTCCTTCCCAGAGCCTGTGCCCCTCCCACAGATCCTGACTGAGTCATCATCCATCACACCAGGCTGGTGCAACCTCACCGTGAAGTGTAGGGTTCTAGGGACCACAGAGGACCTGAATGTAATCTGGGAGACCCAGGGTCTCCCCAGGGAGCTGGAGCAGAGAGGGACACTAGGACCAGCCCCCAACTCATGGACTCTGGCTGTGAGCCTGTCCCCGAGCCAGCGCAATGCCAGCCTCACCTGTGTGGTCAGCAACAATGTGGACCAGAAAACTGCCACCAAAGACCTTGGGGAAGTATGTTGGGCTCAAAAAAGTGTCCAGCAAGGTGAGTATGCTCAGCTCAGAAGACACTTCTTTTCCTGGAGATTGGGGGAAGGGGAGTTGTGCTGACCACCCCATTCCAACCTTGCCGCCTCTTGACAATAAATGCAAGCTGGGAAGATCCAGTAAAAATTTGCATATGCTCCAGGAAGCTATCCAGGGAAGGGATGGAATCAGGGATTTTTAGGAAGAGAAAAGAAGAGCTATACTAGGCATTTACTTCTGCTCTGTTCTGAATCCTACTTGAACAGCTACTGAGTGTGTGAGGAGTCATATTTGTAGCAAGTGATTTCAACTGGGAAACATGAAGAAGTTAGAGAAAGGCAAGTTTTGACTCATGATATTAGAGAAGAGCTTTCTAAGGTCAGAGTCATACAAAAATGGAATGGAAGCCTTAGGACAACAGTGAGGTCCTGGCCATTGGTGGGGTGTAAGCACAGCCATAGCCACTCGGTGGGGGTGTTGTAAGTGCAAGAGGGGCAGGACTCTATGGGAAGTTTCCTGCCAACGGCACATTCTTAGATTCTAGGTAACTCTCTTTGACAAAATCATATAGGCTTATTCCCAGCCACAAACTGTCAGGTGGAGCAGAGTACCTGGCATTGAGCTAGCCCCCCGCAGGAAGCGCAGCCGCCCCAGGAGTCAGTCACCCAGTGGCTTCTCTCTCCCTGCTCTGTGTCCCACCCAACAGGGACTGGAACTTCAGTCGTATTCCCATTACTGTGCACGATGCTTGCGAAAGGCCTCCTGCTCCTCGGGCTCCTTGGAAAGCTGGGAGTTGAATTCACCAAGAAAAAATTTCCAGCAGAAGAAGGGAAGTGAGAACTGTCCAAGCAGACTTTATTTCCTTTTTTGTCAAGTTTTCTGAACCACAAATGAGAGCTTTCTATCTTCTGCCAAGATGTACATTGTATTTGTTATTACAAAAATGATCTATTCATTACTAGTTTGAGTGAATCCACTGTCAATAGGATTTGATCCTTAAGCCCTTGAAAGAGAAAAGACTAATATATGTTCTATGATATTTTGTGTGTTGGTTTTTTGAGGGTTATACGCACATGTAAATCAATGTAAATAATTTATGTTTTTCTAGAAATTGTGCATTTAGTGAATATTTTAAATTAAATAGATGTTAATTATGTATTATATCTTTTGGAGTTTTTTTTCTTGTTGTTGTTTTCCTATTTCATATGTGACAGCAGCTTGCTGATCAATCACAAATTCACAAAACTTAAGAGCAACAAAATGTTAACACCATTCAACAATCAGTTAAGTGCGTGACAGCTAAAGATAATATAAACTAATAATGGCATATATTGATTGCTTCCTATGCACCATGACTTTTCTTTTTTTTTTATTGTACTTTGGGTTCTGGGGTACATGTGCAGATCATGCAGGATTGTTACATAGGTACATACATGGCAATGTGGTTTGCTGCCTCCATCCCTCCGTCACCTACATCTGGCATTTCTCCCCATATTACCCTACCCTGACCTCCCCACCCCCCTGCTGTCCCTCCCTTGGACCCCCCGAACAGACCCCAATGTGTGATGCTTCCCTCCCTGTGTCCATGTGCTCTCATTGTTCAACACCCGCCTATGAGTGAGAACATGCGGTGTTTCATTTTCTGTTCTTGTATCAGTTTGCTGAGAATGATGGTTTCCAGGTTCATCTATGTCCCTACAAAGGACATGAACTCATCCTTTTTTATGGCTGCATAGTAGTCCATGGTGTATATGTGCCACATTTTCCTTGTCTTATCATCGATGAGCATTTGGGTTGGTTCCAGGTCTTTGCTATTGTAAACAGTGCCACTATGAACATACGTGTGCATGTGTCTTTATAATAGAATGATTTATAATCCTTTGGGTATATACCCAGTATTGGCATTGCTGGGTCAAATGGAATTTCTATTTCTAGGTCCTTAAGGAATCGCCACACTGTCTTCCACAATGGTTGAACTAGTTTACACTCCCACCAACAGTGTAAAAGTGTTTCTATTTCTCCACATCCTCTCCAGTATCTGTTGTCTCCAGATTTTTTAATGATCGCCATTCTAACTGGTGTGAGGTGGTATCTCAATGTGGTTTTGATTTGCATTTCTCCAATAATCAGTGATGATGAGCATTTTTTCATGTGTTTTTTGGCCTCATATGTCTTCTTTTGAGAAGTATCTGTTCATATCCTTCTCCCACTTTTGGATGGGTTTGTTTTTTTCTTTAAAACTGTTCTTTGTAGATTCCGGATATCAGCCCTTTGTCAGATGGGTAGATTGCAAAAATTTTTTCCCATTCCGTTGTTGCCAGCTCACTCTAATGATTGTTTCTTTTGCTGTGCAGAAGTTCTGGAGTTTAATTAGGTCCCATTTGTTTATTTTGGCTTTTGTTGCCAACGCTTTTGGTGTTTTAGTCATGAAGTCCTTGCCTATGCCTATGTCCTGAATGGTTTTGCCTAGGTTTTCTTCTAGGGTTTTAATGGTGTTAGGCCTTATGTTTAAATTTTTAATCCATCCGGAGTTAATTTTAATGTAAGGTGTCAGGAAGGGGTCCAGTTTCTGCTTTCTGAACACTTCTAGCCACTTTTCCCAAAACCACTGATTAAACAGGGAATCCTTTCCCCATTGCTTGTTTTTGTCAGGTTTGTCAAAGATCAGATGGTTGTAGATGTGTGGCATTGCCTCTAAGGCCTCTGTTCTGTTCCATTGGTCTATATCTCTGTTTTGGTACCAGTGCCATGCTGTTTTCATTACTGTAGCTTTGTAGTATAGTTTGAAATCAGGTAGTGTGATGCCTCTGGCTTTGTTCTTTTTGCTTAGGATTGTCTTGGCTATGCAGGCTCTCTTTTGTTTCCATATAAAGTTTAAGGTGGTTTTTTCCAGTTGTGTTAAGAAGGCCATTGGTAGCTTGATGGGGACAGCGTTGAATCTATAAATTTCTTGGGGCATGTGGCCATTTTCATGATATTGATTCTTCCTAACCATGAGCATGGAATGTTTCTCCATTTGTATGTTTCTCTTATTTCCTTGAGCAGTGGTTTGTAGTTCTCCTTGAAGAGGTCCTTTACATACTTCATTAGTTGTATTCCTAGATATCTTATTTTCTTTGTAGCATTTGTGAATGGGAGTTCACTCATGATTTGGTTCTCTGTTAGTCTGTTATTGGTGTATAGAATGCTTGTGATTTCTGTACATCGATTTTGTATCCTGAGACTTTGTTGAAGTTGCTTATCACTTTAAGGAGATTTTGGGCTGGGATACTGGGGCCTTCTAAGTATACAATCATATTGTCTGCAAATAGAGACAATTTGACTTCCTCTTTTCCTAACTGAATACTCTTTATTTTTTTTCTTGCCTAATTGCTCTGGCTAGAACTTCCAATACTATGTTGAATAGGAGTAATGAAAAAGGGCATCCTTGTCTAGTGCCAGATTTCAAAGATAATGCTTCCAGTTTTTGCCCATTCAGTATGATATTGGCTGTGGGTTTGTTTTAAATAGCTTTTACTGTTTTGAGATATGTTCCCTCGATACCTAGTTTATTGAGAGTTTTTAGCATAAAGGGCTGTTGAATTTTGTCAAACACCTTTCCTGCATCTATTGAGATAATCACGTGGTTTTTGTCTTTGGTTCTGTTTATGTGGTGCATTACATTTACAGACTTGTGTATGTTGAACCAGTCTTGCATCTTGAAATAAAGCCTACTTGATTGTGACGGATAAGCTTTTTGATGTGCTTTTGTAATTGGTTTGCCAGTAATTTATTAAAGATTTTTACATCTATGTTCATCATGGATATTGGCCTGAAGTTTTCTTTTTTTGTTGAGTCTCTGCCAGGTTTTGGTATTAGGATGATGTTGGTCTCATAAAATGATTTGGGAAGGATTCCCTCTTTTTGAATTGTTTGCAATAGTTTCAGAAGGAATGGTACTAGCTCCTCTTTGTATGTCTGGTAGAATTCAGCTGTGAATCTGTCTGGACCTGGACTTTTTTTGATTGATAGGCTATTAATTGCTGCCTCAACTTCAGCCCTTGTTATTGGTCTGTTCAAGGTTTCAACTACTTTCTGGTTTAGGCTTGGGAGGATGCAAGTGTCCAGGAATTTATCCATTTCTTCCAGGTTTACTGGCTTATGTGCATACAGTTGTTTGTAGTAATCTCTGATTGTAGTTTGTTTTTCTGTGGAGTCAGTGGTGATATCCCCTTTATCGTTTTTTATTGCATCTATTTGATTCTTCTCTCTTTTCTTTTTTATTAATCTGCTGAGTGGGCTATTTTGTTGATCTTTTCAAAAAACCAGCTCCTGGATTTATTGATTTATTGAAGGATTTTTTTGGTATCTCTATCTCCTTCAGTTCTGCTCTGATCTTAATTATTTCTTGTCTTCTGCAAGCTTTTGAATTTATTTGATCTTCCTCCTCTAGCTCTTTCAATTTTGATGATAGGGTGTCAATTTTAGATCTTTCCTCACTTTTCTGGTGGGTACTTACTGCTATAAATTTCCCTCTAGATACGCTTTAAATGTGTCCCAGATATTCTGGTACATTGTGTCTTCATTCTTGTTGGTTTCAAAGAACATCTTTATTTCTGCCTTCATTTCACTGTTTATCCAGTTGACATTCAGGAGCTAGTTGTTGAGTTTCCATTAAGTTGCGTGGTTCTGAGTTGGTTTCTGAATCCTAAGTTCTAATTTGATTGCACTGTGGTCTGAGAGACTGTTTGTTATGATTTCCATTCTTTTGCATTTGCGGAGGAGTGATTTACTTCCAATTATGTGGTCAATTTTAGAGTAGGTGTGATGTGGTGCTGAGAAGAATGTATATTCTGTGGATTTGGGGTGGATTTCTGTAGATGTCTATTAGGTCCGCTTGGTCCAAATCTGAGTTCAAGTCCCGGATATCCTTGTTAATTTTCTGTCTTGTTGATCTGTCTAATATTGACAGTGGAGTGTTAAAGTCTCTCACTATTATTGTGTGGGAATCTAAGTCTCTTTGTGGGTCGTTAAGAACTTGCTTTATGTACCTGGGTGCTCCTGTATTGGGTGCATATATATTTAGGATTGTTAGCTCTTCTTGATGCATTGATCCTTTTACCATTATGTAATGCCCTTCTTTGTCTTTTTTGATCTTTGTTGGTTTAAAGTCCATTTTATCAGAGACTAGGATTGCAACCCCTGCTTTTTTTTTTTTGCTTTCCATTTGCTTGACAAATCTTCCTCCATCCCTTTATTTTTAGCCTATGTGTGTCCTTGCACATGAGATGAGTTTCCTGAATACAGCACACCAATGGGTTTTGACTTTTTATCCAATTTGCCAATCTTTGTCTTTTGTTTGGGGCATTTAGCCCATTTACATTTAAGGTTAATATTGTTATGTGTGAATTTGATCCCACCATTTTGATGCTAGCTGGTCGTTTTGACCATTAGTTGACACATTTTCTTCATTGTATTGATGCTCTTTACCATTTGGTGTGTTTTTGGAGTGGCTAGTACTGGTTGTTCCTTTCCTTGTTTAGTGCGTCTCTCAGTAGCTCTTGTAAGGTAGGCCTGGTGGTGGCGAAATCTCTCAGCAATTGCTTGTCCATAAAGGATTTTCTTTCTCCTTTGCTTATGAAGAAGCTTAGTTTGGCTGGATATGAAATTCTGGGTTGAAAGTTCTTTTCTTTAAGAATGCTGAACATTGGCCCCCACTCTCTTCTGGCTTGTAGGGTTTCTGTGGCGAGACCTGCTGTGAGTCTAATGGGCTTCCCTTTGTGGGTAACCAGACCTTTTTGCCTGGCTGCCTTTAGCATTTTTTCCTTCGTTTCAACCCTGGTGAATCTGACCATTATGTGCCTTGGGGTTGCTCTTCTTGAGGAATATCTTTGTGGTGTTCTCTGTATTTCCTGGACTTGAATGTTGGCCTGCTGTGCTATGTTGGGGAAATTCTCTTGGATAATACCCTGAAGTGTTTTCCAGCTTGGATTCATTCTCTCCGTCACATTCAGGTACACCTATCAAATGTTGATTAGGTCTTTTCACATAATCCCATATTTCTTGGAGGCTTTGTTCATTTATTTTCATTCTTTTTTCTCTGTTCTTGCCTTCTCATTTTATTTCATTGAGTTGGTCTTCAATCTCTGATATCCTTTCTTCTGCTTAGTCGATTCGGCTATTGAAACTTGTGTATGCTTTGCGAAGTTCTCGTGCTGTGTTTTTCAGCTCCATTCAGTCATTTATATTCCTCTCTGAGCCGTTTATTCTAGTTAGCCCAGCTGTAGCCAGTGTATTGCAATGATAATTATTTCCTTTGGGTTGATGTTCCCAGACTAGACCCAAGTGGAAGAAGGCATGTGGGTAAGGGACCAGGGGTTGAGGACTGGAGGAGTCTACTTACCACTTAAGCCCTGCTGATTTTCTCAGGACTAGAATGATGACAAGTGATATTGATTTCACTCATCAAAGTTGATTACCATTGACAGAGATCAAAGATATATTGCTTATCATGTCACAAAGACACAGGCCAAAACATATTCAAGAGCTAGAGAAATAAATTCCACCTCTCTATATAAACAGCTACAAAGTCACATTGCAAATATATGGATTTAGGGAAGGGAAGAATTTGTGGCCATTTTTGTAATCTACCACAGGTCCTGAAGAACTGAATGTAGTCTGGACAACTTCTTAAAGAATAAAGAGGTGACCCTATTGTGATTGGTGCTAACATTGAACTTCTTTTGGAATTTAAAATCTAGATGGTAATGTTTTGTAACGACAGAGAACTTAAATCTCATTATATTATTTATCAGAATCACTCTGTGCTAAAGAGTTAAAAACAGAACATATCTCAGAAGCAGTAATTAAAATGATGAGTTAGATAGGTTTCTTAGGTTAGAAGCACAGACAGGTTAACACTTTACTTGATGAATTAGATGCAAAGTATGGCGATCAGCTATACATGAATTTTAGGTGGCTTGCTTGTGGCATGGTGAATGAAAAGAAAATAACTTGTTCATTTCATCCAATGAACAATCTTAGTCTTGGCTCCTTACCAAAGATTAGATCAAATACTTGGCCTTTTTATTGAACAATAAAATCCATTTAAACACTTTGAATCTTTATCAGATAAACATTTATGAGTAATTACTGAAAATCATAATCCTATTCACTGAAATCAGTTTCCAGAAATAAAAGGAATGTATTGAACTGCATATCCTAAATTGCTGAATTGAAAAGTGAATTCAGAAAGTAAAAATCTAAAAATAAACCAGCATGGTTGAATTGGCTTTTTTCAATTAATGCTGAGAGCGGGGCTGAAGAGTTACAAATAGCAATAATTGAAGTAGGGAAGACAATACTGAAAAACAATATGGCAATGTAGGAATGCCAGAATTCTACAGATATCTCAGAAAAAGTTATTCTAAATATAAAACTATTGTGCGAAGTTTCTATCCATGGTCAGATTGCCTACATTTGCAAATAGCAGTTTGCCTTTATAAAACAATAAAACTAAATATTGCAACCATTCAAAGGATATAAAGCTGAATCTTGTGTTGCACATACACTGTGAAATATACGTTTTGCCATTTATTTCTTGGTGCAAAAGAAGAGATGTCAAGTTTTTGTTTGTTTTATTTTGAGATGGAGTCTCGCACTGTCACCTAAGCTGGAGTGCAATGGTGTGACCTCAGCTCACTGCAACCTCTGCCTTCTAGGTTGACGTGATTCTCCTGCCTCAGCCTTCCAAGTAGCTGAGAAACTTTTTTTTTTGAAAGTTTTGATGTTAAAGTCTCCAAGTAACAAAGGGATTTGCCTTGACCCACATAGCTTGTAAGTGATGAAGTTAAAATCATATACTTAGAACTCTCTAGGCTCTCTCTTTCAAGGAAATCACAACTTATTCTCTCTGCTACCAGATACCAGGCCCACATATTTCAATCAATATATATTTGGCAAGACATTCCAATTTTGTATTCTAGGGCATTAAGTAAAAATGTTATGGTATATTATCTAGGAAGAGTATAATGGGGCTATAATTTACTACTCAGCTTGCCTTCTACTCAGATCAAAAGTTGTGGCTTCCCCTGAGACTGATAAGTCAGGATATTTTCATATATGTCAGACAATGTGTGAGTTGTCTTGTGATTGAGATGTTTCATCAGGTATATAGATGGCCTGCTGGAGGTGTTCCAGTAGATGGATCAGGGCTCAGAGGAGGGCTTTTCTGGGTTGAATGAAAAATTCTTCCTCTCCAGGGAGATTCAGGGACATGCTTGGATTATGTGCATTTCAACAGGCCTGCAATCTCACATCATCTCTGGTAGCAGTGAGAATAGGTTGTGATTTCCTTGAAAGACAGAGGCTAGAGAATTCTGAAATTATAGTGACTTTAGCCTTGAGAAGTGATTCGCACTAGAATGTCACAGCAGTACTTAAAGAATTCTATTAAATTTTGATTGTCGTAGTCTGTATTCTCTCACACTGGGCAACATTGCTATCTTGGGTTTTCAGAAAGATTCATCTACTTCCCCTTTCACTTCATTAACTCAACCAGCTTTATGCAAAGAAGAAGCTTACTGAACTCACTGCCTAGTGCAGGTGTAGCCAAGTGCGACTTGGGCAATCTGGGCTGGCCTGCCTTGTCTCTTCAGATCTCCTCCTTCTCTGACCACCTGGAGCAGGCT
The DNA here is from genome assembly GCF_009761245.1 of Sapajus apella. Classification (NCBI taxonomy): domain Eukaryota; kingdom Metazoa; phylum Chordata; class Mammalia; order Primates; family Cebidae; genus Sapajus; species Sapajus apella. The sequence goes on along the minus strand of NW_022437059.1, from coordinate 1,762,629 downwards.
TCCATGCTGCTGTGGACGTCCTTGCTGGTCCTTGGTAAGTAATGGAGAAGAGGCCTCTGCTTGCTGCAAAGCTGAGCCTTGCCATGAGCAAAAGGCCTCTTTTCTGAGCTGCTGAAATCATGGATTTTTACTCCCATTTCAGAAAAGCAGAAAATGAACAAAAAGGAAAGATAACGATTTACTGGTAGAAGGGGAAAAACGATAAGAACTGGTTTCCAAAGATGCATTTCTCATCTGCTTTTGCTATTAATTGGCTATGGAAAATCATCTTTACCCCAAAATGGGCTTGTTTATGTAAAAAGAAGCCTATGGCTAGGTTCAGTTCATAAGTCACACAGATTATGAGGACCCAGAGGAAAAGATAAACTGAGTTCCTTGTGAAGGACCATATCCTAATTGTGAACTCAGGTATTAGGGATCATCTGCTGAGAATAGTTATTTCCTTCTCTGTATTCCGAGATCAAACCTGCTCTAATGTTTGCAAAGAGCATGAGAAGAGAAGAAGTAAGATGGTTTTCCACTGATGCTTTTCTTCCTGCTTTTGTACTACCTGTCAGTGTTTGACCAAATGAGGCACTGATTTCCTAGTAGCTCAAGCTAGGGAATTAAAGAACAATCAGTCTGTTGTACATTAAATATTTATTAAGCGTATTTGTCTAGTTCCCTCCTGATCCTCAGACTCCAACTAAGGGAGGTTCTGTTAGTGTGACTGGCACATGATGAGAACTAAGGAGAGAATGGATGGGTATACATGGCATACCACACTGCTGGGCACCACAGAGGATACGGAGACTTGAAGGACACAGATTCTGTCCTTAAGAGGTGACATTCTGAATAGAATGTCAACCTACACCTGCAAGAACATCTGTCTTGGCAATATGAGAAAAATGTTACACAACTAGTTATAGTTAATGTGTAAGGATGTCAATTAATTTTCACTGAGCCCTGACTCCATCTCACTCTTTTTTTTTCTTTTTTCTGAGACAAAGTCTCGCTTTTGTTGCCCAGGCTGGAGTGCAGTGGCATGATCTCAGCTCACTGCAACCTCCACCTCGTGGGTTCATGTGATTCTATTGCCTCAGCCTCCTAGGTAACTGGGATTACAGGGACCCGTCACCATGCCTGGGTAATTTTTGTATTTTTAGAAGAGACAGGGTTTCACCACCTTGGCCAGGTTGGTCTTGAACTCCTGACCTTGTGATCCACCCGCCTAGACCTTTCATTGGGATTACAGGCGTGAGCTACTGCGCCTGGCCTTACATTTCACTTTTCTAAGGGTACCCCATGTATAAATTTATCCAATTCTCTAACAATTGATCAGGTGGAACTCTTATAACTCCCAATTACAAATGAGGAAATGAAGGCACAAAGATGTTGGTCTTATTCCTAAGATTTATGCAGCTAGGACGGTAGCAGAGTCAGGATTCAAACCCATAATCTAACTTTGGAAACTATGTTTTTGACTACTACCCCCTACTGTCTGTCTTATTTTGAGTTCCAAATTAACAATGACAATAAGTGTTCTGAATCAAGAGAAGAGGGGTTAGCAGCAGCCCCATACTAAAAAATTAATGACAGCAGCCATTAATTGAAATCTTATTAATCTAACTCATTACAGTAATATTATGAGGTCGCTTTTATGAGCCTCATTTTTCAAATGAGAAATCTAAGACTTGAAAGTTCATGTGGTTTGTCCCGGGTCATACAGCTAAAATTCAAACCACACTGTCTGAGTCCACAGCCTGAGCGTCTGGCCGTGGTGATCCCCGACTTCTCTGGGATGGGTGGAACAGAGCATGTTTCTCTTTCTCTTGGTTGGAAGTAGCATATGAGTGTGGGGCTCTCAGGGTGAATAGTTTGGGACTCTTTGCCTGTGCTGATGGCTGGCTCTTAACTCTCTTGCAGCTCCAGTCTGTGGCCAATCTGGTAAGTCCTTATTTTCTTTGCTCTGTTGTGTCTCTAGATAACCTAATCACTATATTTTATCTCAAATACTTACCAGAGTCCTTGTTGTCCCTTTCATCCTTTTCCTGAGGGCTACAGAAATGTGGAAACACCTGCTGATGTGGTGACCCAGACTCTAAGAATCAGGTTATTTGGGGGTTACTCTCTTAAATGAAAACTGCCATTGTGCTGGATAAACATGGCAGGGTCTGAGATATGCATCACTGAATCCAGAGGAGGAGGAGCTGCCACCCCACCTGATATGGGATTCTGGCCAAACCTGATGGAATGCATAGCATCCGAGAGGAAAAAGGAAGAAATGAGCCAATACTTCAGAGGGGCAGGCGGGGTCTCCAGCAGCTTTTCCGCTAACCATGTGTAACAAATTTATCCCAAACTTCCGCATCCCATGGAGACACACCTCTCTGTTAATAGCTCAAATCATGATGACTGTGAGTCACCATCTATCCTACTGGTCAGCAGAAAGTCCCATCCTCCATAGGGAGCCACCTCATGGGTGTTTTGGCCATTCCTGTAGAGCACCCTAGGAGCTGTTGGAGCCAAGAGAGGGCCTTTGTCCCCTTGAGGTGCACTGTCACTTGCAGCTCCTAACTCTGCTGTTCTTCCCCTCATCAGTGCCATGGCCACAATTTCCTACACATCCTTCCTGGGACAAGATTATAACTTGGCAGACTTTGCTAATTGTTTTAGAATGGGGAAATGAAATACAAAAAAAGTGCCTGGTATTAGCTACAGCTACAGATGTGGTTAATCTCAGAGCCCAGCAACTCAGTCCCAAACACACGAAGGCCCTGAAAAGTTATGTCCCTTCCTGGCCACACGGCCACCTGCACATAGCAGGGACAGCTTCCTCAAAGCAAAGAAGAGTCTAGTTGCACACAACAAAGGAAATAAATTCTCCTTCCCCCCAGTAGAAGACCTATTGACTAAGTTGCAACTGCCCTACATCCAGTTGCTTCTCAGGAACATGGCTGGTAGGGATTTCTAGTCTCTCAGCAGAAACACAGCCCCATCTCCACCGAAGACATAGGGTATTCAGTCCAAATTTTTAAAGACAGAATTTTATTTTTAAAAAGTGTCTGCAGAGGCCGGGCATGGTGGCTCGTGCCTGTAATCCCAGCACTTTGGGAGGTTGAGGCGGGTGGACCACTTGAGGTCAGGAATTTAAGACGAGCCTGGCCAACATGGTGAAACCTCATCTCTACTAAAAATACAAAAAATTAGCTGGGCATGGTGTTGTGTGCCTGTAATCCCAGCTCCCTGGGAGGCTGAGGCAAGAGAATTGCTTAAACCCAGGAGGCAGAGGTTGCAATAAGCTGAGATGAGGCCACTGCACCCAGCCTGGGTGGGCGAGATTCTGACTGAAAAAAAAAAAAAAAAAAAAAAAGTCTGCAGAGACACACAGATGTTTTACCTTACCCAACAGAACATTTAGCTTCTTCATGTAAAACATGCAGTTGGGTTATTTTAGTTTTCTTTTTTTTTACTCCCAAACACAGAAAGGGCATTTTCTTCACACTTAGCTGTAGCTAAAAGATCTATTTGGGAAGTTCTTCTGGACAAAGGCAAGAAGGTTTAAAGTTTTAAACTTGAAAAGGCATTTTTCTATAAGTCCTTAAATGTAGACAGTCCTTGTCTAAGTAAAAAAGTTTCCAAGAAGAAAATAATTTAAAGTAATTCTATTTAAAATTTTGTAGTAAATAGCAATTCCCAAAATTGAGACTGTATTGTTTAAGGTTAATACAAATGAAATACAAATATTTTATTGTTTAAAATTAATACAAATGAAAACAGAAGTTACATTACTGTAGGCAATTTGTAGGACAAAGCATGAATCTAATATCGATTTTTTAAAAAATGTGGTAGCTGCCACAGCTCCAGCCATCATGACTTTGTTCAAGGCGGAAAGTGGGGAGAAGTGGGGAGGCAGGTGGAGTAGGGAAGTGAAGCTGTGAAAGAGCTCCCAGTGTGCATGTCTTCTTTCAAATAAAAGAAAAACCTTTTCCCAGAATCCCTATTCCTTAGTCCATCCCTCACATCACTTCTCTGACATTCCTTTATTCAGACCTAGATCCTGTAGGTGGGAAAGTTAGTACTTCATTTTTTCAAACACATTAGTGAGTGACAGGTTAGAGAGAAGAGCATTGGGACCGACTTTTGAATGCCAAACAAGTGTTTTCCCTATGATTGATTTCTCCTTTGTAACTGTTAATAGGTCTTGCTCGTACTCTTTAGTGATTTTGTGAGTCATCAGGGCAGCGGTTCCACATAACTTTTACCAAGTTTATGAATTACCGCATCTTCAGCAGAATCTAAAATAGCAATCAATTTTCATTTGTATACCCATTGAAAGATTAGTCTACCAAGGCACTGATCTTGGAGAAGGCTAGACAGTAGCATTAAATTGGGCAGGTTGTTTGAGCGATGTTTCCAACAGTGAATAATTTGTGTTGTAAGCTGTTATTGTTAGCCGGCACAAAGTCAGAGCTACAAAACTCAGAAAATAAGCATTCAGATTAAAAAGAGCCTCAGCAACCACTTCTTGTTAGAAGATATATAATTAAAAACAGAATCTTCTCCCAACTCTGAAATCCTCTCCACAAGGGTAGAAGAGAAAGGAAACATTTGTATTATTGAATAAGCAATAAGCCAGAATAAGATGAGCATCACAAGCAATCCGCTAAGAAGCTGTGAAGACAGAAAGGAATTCCACCCCCTCAAACAGCCAGTTAGATACAGCCCATTCATACATGTTTTCAAGGTAAACAATAACTAGGCCTCAAGGAAGAGGGCCTGACAACACCTTTTCTCCCACTAGTTCATTTTAACTTTATCCTGGTAACTGGGGAGGCAACCTGTCTTAAGTAACTGAAGGGAAACAAACTTCTTTGTGGTGGTGGTTGTTGTTCTTTATGCTTTGGTGTCATGTTTAAAAACACATTGTTAAATCCAAGGTCATGAAGACTTATTCTCGTCTTTTCTTTAAAGAGTTCTATGGTTTTAGCTCTTATATTTAGGTTATTTATCTATTTTGAGTTAATTTTTTTTATTGTACTCTGGGGTACATGTGCACATCCCGCATCCTGCAGGATTGCTGCATAGGTACATACATGCCATGGTGGTTTACTGTCTCCATCCCCCCTCCTCCCCACCTAGCCCAGTGAGTGTTGTTCTCTTCCCTGTGCTCAAGTGTTCTCATTGTGCATCACCCGCCTGTGAGTGAAAACATGAGGAAACAAACTTCTATCTTTACAACAGCAGGTAGTTTTGCGCATTGGAGAAAGCCCGTCAAAGTTAGGTACTTGCCCTCCCATAGGAGCTGACAGACAGGGTAACTATCTCTCTAGACGCTTGTATTCAAAAAGGTGGTTCCCAGGACTTTCCTGGGTTGGGAGTCAGGCAATAGGCTTATTTAACCAATGTAAACATGTATATGCATTTGAAAAGGACAGAGAAAGAAATTCTGAAAGAGGAGGAGAAGTCTCTTACTTTTGGCAGGGAGAATTAAGCCTCTTATTTTTAATTTGTATTATCCTTGCATTCTTCAGTTTCTATACACCAATGCTTCAAAGACTGTATGGCCTAATTTCATGTAGGGTTAGTATTTTAGTGTCATGAGAGAGTGTCTTTGAGGTCTGGGGAGTTAGGAGCATCTAGCTCCCTGTACTCTTATTTTCTGCAGCTATCTGGGTACATTTCTTATGTCAGACACAGCCTGCCCACCTCTCCCATGCATACTTCTTGTCAGTAAAAATGTTACTTAAGCTCCTTTTCATAACTGTCTAATTGACCCTCAGATTTCTATACTCACTCCATCTACAACTCCTATCCCATCTCATGTTCATGCTACATGTAGAGAAGGGATAAATTTCTCTCTACCTATCTTAGTTTTGATGAGAACCAAAATATTTCACCCCCAAATATGGCCACCTGGTATAATGGGTATTTTGAATTAAAGGCCCTAAAAGATCAACAGAAGAAACTTGTCCCCTATCTACCCAAAGACCAAACCAACCCACCAGTAAGAACAGTTGTTTTATCCTCCCCTCCCTGTTGTCATCCTCTACTGTAGAAAAGAAGACTGAAGGGTGTAACCACAGATGAACAGACCCTATCATAAGAAAATGTCTCTCCTTCAGGCTCATTCAGCTTCCAAATAAAACCATTTATCCATTAATTCACCCTAGTCATTATGTGTTGCCCCTCAAAAGAGTTACCTACATTATCCCTCTCCCAAAACCCCTCTAAAAATGGCTGGGTAAGTATCTGGGCCCCACTGGCATATTTGGGGAATTACTCTGTAATTCTTCCCTGTACATGTTGATAAATTTGTAGGCCGTTTCTCCTATGAATGTGCTTTTCATCAGTTGATTTTTCAGCAGACCTTAAGAGGGCAAAGAAAAAGTTTTCTCTTGATTCCTACAGGTTAATTTTCTAGGGTCCATAAATTATCTTGCTAAAAGACAGATTAACAAGTGTACATACACAGGGGAGTTTGCAAAGAAAAACATGGCTCAAGGAGGCAGCCAGATGATTGAGGTTGACACAGGTTGAATATCCCTCATTCAAAAATCTGGAATCCAAAATGCTCCAAAATCTGATATTTTTTAACCACTGACATGAGGATCAAAAGAAATGCTCACTGGAGCATTTCAGCTTTCAGATTTTTGGTTTATGCATATGTTCCAAAATCTGAAAAAAAACTCGAACTCCAAAACCCTTCTGTTCCCAAGTATTTTGAATAAGGTATACTCAGCCTGTAACCATCTTAAACAAAGGAAAAGGAGTTTTGGGCTTCCGGGTGTGGGGGAAAAGGTATGGCAGGTTGACTAGGAAAACCACGGTAAACAAGGTGTAAGTGAATATTTAAGTGAAACAAGGTTTAAACAATATTTAAGTGAATGGCTTCTCTATTGAGGAAAGTTGTTAAGCGCATTCCTCTTCCTGGTATGGGAGAGGGAGACACATTTACAAAAGGAAATTTCATTTATAAGTGAAAATTTCTTTTTTCATTTATAAAGGAAAACGTGTGCCTTGTTTTTAGAACTTTTCCTATTTCTGGTGATTCTCCATGGCTTTTAGCTCAAAATAATTTATATGCCAAAGAGACAAACCTGGAGATGGCATTTTCTGGTACCCTTCACACACAAGAACTCATCTCAGAGAGGTCTCTGTAACACCAGGATCCCAGGTGGGAGCCCAGGAGAAATGCAATTTCCAACTATCTACCTGAAGACCTGGTTCACTGAAACAAGTAAGAGAGTTTGTGAGTCTCCCATCATCCATCACTGCTGAGTGGATCCTGCTAGAGCTGCCCTCCTTCTGAAAGGGCAATCTGCTGCTGCAGACCACTGAGCAGCCACTGCACCCAGGAGGAGGTGAACACAGCTCACCTGCAACCTGGGGAAACAGAAGTCGTCCTTGGACCTCTTAGGGATCTCCCATGCCATGTCCTCCAGTGTAACCCACACAAGCCACTGCAGCTGGGACTGCAGGCACCTCCACCTCAGACCCATTACTCTTTCCTCCTCAGCAGCTGCACACAAGCCTGTGATTTCCCTCCATCCTCCATGGACCACGGTCTTCAAAGGAGACAGAGTGGCTCTGACTTGCAATGGATTTCACTTCAATGCAACAGAGAAAACAAAATGGCATCGTCTATACGGTAGGGGAGAAACTTCAACCCTAACCCCAGGAAACACCCTCGAGGTTTGGCAATCCGGAAATTACAGATGCCAGGCCCAGGGCTCCCCACAAAGTGACCCTGTGCTCTTGGTCTTTTCTTCAGGTGAGAAAGAAGAATTAGTTGAAACTTTATAAATGGGTTCGGTTTATCTCTGCTCCCTGGAAGTTCTATAAACTGGGGTCTTTTATTCCTAACACTCAATCCCAGCTACTTCAGTTTCACATTCTCCCTCAATGCCTACAAATGTTTTTCAAACTACTATTGAAACTTGAGTTTAAATGGTTAATATTAATTGACATCCCCACACACCATCCCCACACACCACTTACACAGTCAAGGAAATGAGTTAGCTTTAGGGATCACAAAAATGAAGCCGTCTCAGATCCTGCCCTGCAGGGCTTTAATGGCCTCATAAGGGAGAAATTAAACACACATAAATGTTCTGAGGACAAAAGTGCCATCAAAGGAGCTCAGAGGTGGGAAATCTCCAATCTGAGGCTTTTCATCCCCACCCATTGTGATGTGTGCCCTCCTCATTCCTAGTTTTCCTTCTGCTTAGCATCAAGTTCCCACATTTCCTCCTGTCCAGTTTTACCTGATTGATAAGGATTTTTGTCACTTCCAAGGTCATGGTCTACAGTAGTAGCCTTTCAACACAGTCATCTAAGACAGAAGGGTTATAGCTAATCTCAAATTAAAATCATTACAATCTGAACAGCATGGAATTTCCATAGGACCACATCCACGGTCCCTGATACCTAGACAGTGTCACTGACAAGACTTCTGCTATAAAACACACTCCAATGCATCGGAAGAGTTCCGTGCATAGTTCTCCAAGTGCTACTTCCTTCATAGCTCCTGCTCTGAGACTTGGTGAGCAGGTTGGTGTTAAATTCTGCCATACTCTATCATGTCAGGGATTCTGATCACACCTCCTCTCAGCTTTTATTCTCCACATTAGAATCCTTATCTTTGGAATCTGACCGTGAATGCTTAAATAGACATGTCTGGGATTCATTTAGGAATTGTACCTGAAGCATGGTACACTGATTTAGAAGGAGTTTTTGAGCTTAGATCAGGAGATTGCATCCTGTGGAAGAAAGAAGAAAACAATAAAACCTTTGTAATTTAAGAGACACAGAAGGAGGAGGCAGCAGGAGTGCTTTGAATGACCATCTCTTCTCTCTGTGTCTTTTCCAGTCTCCTTAATCCTGCAGGCCCCATATTCTGTGTTTGAAGGTGACACATTGGTTCTGAGATGCAAGAAAAGGAGGAACGAGAAATTGACTGCTGTGAAATACACTTGGAATGAAAAAACTCTTTTCAAATCTAATAAAAGCTCGGATTTTCTTATCCCACAAGCAAGTTCAAATAACAGTGGCAATTATCAATGCTTTGGATATGGAGACAAAAATGTATTTAAATCAAACAACAAAATTATTAAAATTAAAGGTAAATCTTTCACCTCATATAAATTTTGTTAGTAATGTCAGGGTCAGGAAACTGAGCATGTAAGGAAGGAATTTATGGATTACTATTTAAACTCTGAATAGATGAGAGGCACAAGTCCTCTAAGAGGCAGAGAAAGTAGGGTAATTGGATGTGAATAAACCTGTGGAAGAAAAAATGTGGTAGAGGGCTTGATAAGTTTGTCTTGCTGTGTGTCTGAAGTATCCTGGGACTGAGCATCCAAACCTGTCTCTCACGGAGTGCTAAATATTCTTGTGCTCAGAAATTGATTTACGTCTTCTCTCTAGAACTATTTCCACATCCAGAGCTGAAAGTCACAGACTCTCAGCCTACAGAGGGGAGTTCTATAAACCTGAGCTGTGAAACACAGCTTCCTCCAGAGCGGTCGGACACCCCACTTCACTTCATCTTCTTCAGAGATGACAGGGTCATCCTGTCAAACTGGAGCAAGTCCCCGGAACTCCAGATCCCAACCATCTGGAGAGAAAACTCGGGATCCTATTGGTGCGGTGCTCAAACAGTGATCGGTAGCGTCCACAAGCGTAGTCCCTCGCTACAGATCCACGTGCAACGTGAGTGTTGGAGAGCCAGGTATCTTCCCTGCCTCTCTCTGCCCCTTGGGCTCTGTAGGCATGGGGACTATGTAGAAGAGGTGGATTTTATCATCCTGACAGAGGCACCAGACTTAGGCCAGAAAATGAAGTACTATAATACAAGAAATACATGACTACTTTTCTATCTCCATTTTCCTAAAAACTCAGTCTTCCTTTGAAACTCTTATCACTTCAGAATCACAGCTGACTCATGGAGTTAGGTTTGAGAGCTATGGAAAACAAAACAAAACAGGAAAACAAGGTTCCCTGCTAGGGAGTTGGCAGATTCTAGAATACTAGATCTAGATGCTAGGCAAGCATCTACCTTTTCCTATTCAGTAGCTACAAACAATGTGGGTGCTGATGATGTGTACAGCAGAAGAGAAGAGGAGATAGATAGACCCAATAAATATCACTTAGGTACCAAATTAGGACTTTTAAAAACAGATGTGGTCCAGCCAAGTGCCACGATGGCCACTATTGCTATTACCTCTCCCTCAAAACAACTCAGACCTCCAGCCAAGATGTCAGACAAAACCCAAATGCTTCCTCTGGGTTAGTCCTTTTTTCTTTCCTGGGGCCTTGTATATCAGGATGGAAAGCTTGTTACGTTTAGTGATATTCTCAGCCCTAAATTCATAGTCTGTTGGCCACCATGCTAGTACCTGCTGAAGAGTATATCTTGAAGTCACATAAAAAGTGACCCTGCTCAACACCCCAGCTACCCAGCCCTGCCCTCCCTTACATGTGGCCCCCCACCTGTGGTCTCATTTTCACATAGGGATCCCTGTGTCTGGGGTGCTCCTGGAGAGCCAGCCCTCAGGGGGCCAGGCGGTTGAAGGGGAGACACTGGTCCTTGTCTGCTCCATGGCTGAAGGCACAGGGGACACCACTTTCTCCTGGCACCGAGAGGACACACAGGAGTGTCTGGGGAGGAAAATTCAGCGTTCCCCGAGAGCAGAGCTGGAGCTCCCTGCCATCGGAGAGAGCCACGCAGGAGGATACTACTGTACAGCAGACAACAGCTACGGCCCTGTCCAGAGCGTGGTGCTGAACGTTACTGTGAGAGGTGAGTTTTTCTCTCTGCTGACCTAATTATTTACTCTCAGCAGACCTCCTCAAATTAAGGGTGGGGATAGAGAACATTATCCTGTGACTCTGCTTTTTGTCTTTCCATTTTGCCACACTCCACTGTGATAAACAATTTCTTCCATTAGAATATTAATAACTCAGTCAGGTCAGAGTAAGGTCCTGTAGTGAGGTAATGCTGGCCTGGCCGGGAGCCATTTTGCCTTTTGGAGGTGATTTTGTTTCTCCGTGCTTGGATCCATTGCGTGTTAATCTTCAAGAGGAGCCTTATCTTGTCAGCAGTGTTTCTGGGTGGGGCACAGCTCTGTCACCCCACAGTGTCACCCTACAGTGTCAACTACACCTCTCCTTTCAGTCAATCATCCACACACATCAGACCAGCAGCTTCAGGTCCACAGAAACAAAAGCACAAGGCATTCCTTGACTTCATTACCGTAATAGAATCCTGAAGGATTCTCGGCAGCCGAATTGTATATGGGTCAGGAAACTCAAAAGCATGGAGAGCAGATACAGAGCCCACTTTTGTCCATTGAAAAGAGAAGCCTTACTTTGGGATCTCACAGTTTTAGCTCAATTACGTCTCTTCCTCCATCCCCGAGAAGCCACACTGGGCCAAGCTATGTTCTCACTCAGCTACCTTGGCACTAAGGAAATGGTCTCTACTGGACTTCAATCGCTTCTCAATCTCAGGTTTAGTTGCATCCCTGGCTCTCAAAAAGAAAAAAAAAGTAAAGTGAAAGAAAGAAAAGAAAAAGGAAAAAAGCAAGCTTTTACTAAGTTACTGCAAAGTTCAATTTTCCTGCTTTCCTGTATAATGAAACTCAAAAGAGTTGTCTCTATTCACTCTCCTTACTTCATCTATTTTTTTCTTAAACCCATCACCACCAGGTTTGCCTCATTCCACCAAAATGGCTAATGATCTCCATGTTTCTAAGGCCAGTAGAAAACTGTTTTCATTTTATTTGATCTACCTCCAGCTTTTGAAAGAATTGATCCTTCCCTTGTTCTCGAAACATTTTCCTCCTCAATTTCTGGGACATAACTTATTGGTATTTTACCTATTCACCAGACACTTTTTAAAGTTTTCTTTCCTGATCCTTATAATATTTCCAACGTCTACATTTTGGGAACTACCAGGGATCTGTTCTCAGACAAGCTGTGCCCACTTTCCATAACATCTCATTCAGTCTCGTAACTTTAAATGCCCTTATGATTTCTATCTATGTGTGACTCCCAAACTGAACTAAAACTTAGACCTCAAGTCTGAACTCAAGGCTCATATGTTAAAGTATTTAAATCAAGTGCATAAGAACAGCTAGTTAACATCTCAAACAACTCATCTAAAACCAAGCTCTTGGATTTTACTTCAGAAGGTTCCTGCCTAAATCCTCCTCTCAGTAAATACAAAACTCCCTTCCCCTAGTTGCTCAGGCCAAAAATCTAAGCATCAGCCTTGCCTCTTCTTATTTCATCCCCCATATTTTATCCACTTCCAAGTGCTAATGGCTCTACCTTCAAAATACAGCCAGAATCTGACTACTTCTCACAGTCTCCACTGCTACCACCTGGTCCAAGTCACCAGCATTCCTTGCCTGGATCATGGCAATGACATCCTAACTGGTCTTCTATATGTCTATTCTCAATGCAGCATCAGAGGGAACTCTTAAATCGTAAGTAAGTCAGATCATGTTACTTTTCAGCTTAGCATCCTTCCTTGGCTTCCCATGTCCTTCAGCAGATAGCCAGTACCCTCTCAATGACTCACCTAGATCATCCAGGCCCTGCATGATCTAACCCTCCTGTCACCCTGGCCTCATCTCCTACCACTTTGTCTAGCCCTCTCTACTGCCACCATGCTGACCCTCTGTCTCTTCCTCAAACTTTCCAGGCCCAACCCCAGCTCGGGGCCTTTACACTGCAACCTCCCTGATATCCTCATGCTCACTTCTTCACTTCCTCCAGAACTCTACTCACTTTGTCAGTCTTTTCCCAACCACGCTCTGTAACATGGCAGTCCTCTTTCCAGCTCTCGCTCTCCTGGTCCTGCTTAATTCTCCCATCACAGCACTTATCACCAACTCCCAGGCCATGAATGCCCTTATCTGTTTGTTGCCTTCTCCCAGGTGTCTCATATCAGCCTCATGCGGGTGGATCCTTCTTTTTACTACAGTTGTATCCTGAGTGCCTGGAATAGTGCTTGACTCAGGCATTCAGTAAACATCTGCTGAATAAGTGAGCGTTGTGCATATCATCTCTGTTGATCATCATAACAATCCTCTGAAGATATTATTATCTCCATTCTACAGAAGGGAAAGAACAACTCAGAAAGGTTTGGTGATTTGTATAAAGCCACAGAGCTTACACATGGCAGCCTAGATTTGAACCTTGATGCAGTCATTTAGCTCTGAGACACAGAGAGCCATGTCAAAGCTCTCCAAAGAAATACCACGCAGTCAAATATCCACTGTCAACCATGCTAAATAAGCAGACAGCCGCACTGTTTATATGAGGTTAGCTCTGACAGTCAGAGACATAAACCTGAACAGTTTAGTCAGAGGCTCTGGCAAGGGGTTGCTATGCTAACCGCCCACATGCTGCTCAACTTTATCTTCAGCTCCCTCGAGGCAAGTCTTGTGATCAAGCAGGCCCTACCAGGTTAAGAGACTGAGGTGTTTCCCCAGAACTAAGTGCCACAGCAGTCTGCCTCTCAGTCCGGGAACAACAAAGGGTGTAATTCCCAGCAGAGAAGGACTGAGGCTGAGCTAATGTCATTTTAATGATTTAATGTCATTTAATGATCATCTGTTAAGAAAACAGAGATTAAACGGACATCAAGGATCCAGTAATATTTGATGGAATATTACTGGAATATGAATATGAATTTAGAATGAGTATCCTAAATCTTTTTTATTCATGGACTTTATGCAAAATCCCTGTGCTTAGAAATAGGAGAATTTATAACAAGGGAGAAACTCTGCTCTAGCCACATGCACTGGGCTAAGGTGGGCTGTCTTGGTCAGCTTGAACTGCCATAACTAAATACCATGTACTGGGGGGCTTAAACAACAGAAGTGTATTTCCTCATAGTTCTAGAGGCTGGAAGTCTGAGATTGGTGCACTAACATAATTTAGATTCTTGTGAGGGCTCTCTTTCTGGCTTACAGAAGGCTACCTGCTTGCTGTGTCCTCAAGTGGCAGAGAGAGAGAGCAGGACAACCTTTCTGGTGTTTCTTCTTAGAAGGGCACTAATCCTATCATTGGGGCCCCACCCTCATGACTTCATCTAAATCTAATATCTCTTAAAGGCCCCATCTCCAAATACCATCACATTGGGGTTAGAGTTTCGACATATGAATCTGGGGGAGAACGGCACAATTCAATTCATGGACTGAGGTTGTCTGGGGTATGACTATGGGGAGCAAGCTTAACCTATGGAGGTGTCCTCTAAGCTAATCAGAGAGCAGCCTGAAGTTCCTGAGGGCCTAGGGCATGGTATTAGGACAATAAATAAAAACTAGTACTTGCCTAGACATAACACTTAGGTGCCAGGCACTGTTCAAAGCACTTTACATGCATTAACTCATTTACAACAGTAAATAGTCACAATAAGCCCCAGTTCACTGAGAAAACTGAGGCAAAGGGAGATTAAATAATTTTCCCTGGCCACACAGTGAGTAAATGGAGGAGCAGGAATTCTAACCAATCTGGATTTAGAATCTGTGCCTTTCTAACTGAGGCAGATTTCAATTACTTTCCCCAAAGTAGCCATTTCTTCTAGGAAACAGGGTTACCAGGAAGAGAGAGTAACTTGCTTTCTGCCCATTGAGTCCAGAATTCTAGACCTGGACATGGCTGATTCTGATTTTGCACAGAAGGCAATGGGGAAAGACTGCCCCAGCAGGCAATGGGGAAAGATTTGATACAGGATGTAGTGGCCAGGCTTCTCTGTCCTTAGATTTCTCCCCTGCTCTCCACCCTACTCCTTCAGCTGTTGTGGTTGGGAGGCTGAGCTGGCTGCCCACTGAATACTGTCTATAGGTAGAACCACTCATAGGTCAAAGGGCAGGTTTGTTGGTGTTGTCAGAAAGGGAAGGATAATGTCAGAAATGTCACCCGCCACTCCTGGCCAATGGCCCCTCTGTGCCAGAAATCATAGATGAAAATAAATGGGAATCATGGTCAGTGTTGCTGTTGTTCTACTATCTGCATGTTCTCTGTCAATGCTGTGGCACCTGTGTCTGAGGTCTGAATTTAGTTTTCCTGGGGACCAAGAATACGTATGAAAAGCACCAGCCCCCAACCTCTGTCCCTCTCTCCTGCTTTTGCTCTTTAGCTCATCACCACAGGGCATGGTATAAATTTATTTATTTGTTTATTGCTTGTCTCTCCTCCCTGGGTTATAAACTCCAGAAGAACAGGGACTTTACTGTCTTATTCACTGCTATATCTTCAAGAGTTAGGTCAGTGCCTGGCACAGGGTAGCCTCAGTAAATATCTGCTGTATAAATGAGTAAACTTAATGAAACCTCCCTTTCTGTGGATGAGAGGAGAATGGACCCCTAATCCCTAATGGAAATATCAAAAGCCCCTAACAATTTATTGATTGTTTGTACTTTCCCATCAGTTCTTTTCTCTCCTGCCCTTCAGAGCACACAAGGCATGGGCTTCTATGAGAAAGGAAGCTGATGTCATTTCATTGTGTGTTCCAATGTGCTTTTTTAATGCAGAGCTTTAAAACAGAGTCTCTGTTCGTTCACTTGGTGCCCTAATCAGTGATGAATTTTCATTCTTTATCGGACAGTTTGTTTCCTAAGTTAGGTGCTGCCAAGCCACAGTCCCATGGTAGCTCTCCAGGTGTCTGGGGGGAATTCATAGGAAGTCAGGTTACCAGAATGCATTAGGATTTCCTCTAAATTGTTAGTTTCTAAAATGATTCACTGAAGGTAGAGGGAGCTCTTTCTTTTTCCACTCAGGCCCTGGCCCACCCACGATGAGCTTTTTTGGCCATAACCCGGCCCAAGGTTTCTTTATGAGTCCTAGTCCTTCAGATTCTTCTCTCTTCCAGGGCTCAGTACCCAACCAAGCTGAGGAAAAGGCAATCCCAAGCCCTGAACCTCTCCACTAAGGTTCACACAGGTCCTTTTCCCTTAGTGACTCCAGGCAACAGAGATGGCCTTGTCACCGCGGGAGCCATTGGGGGTCTGCTCGGCGCTCTTCTCCTGGCTGTGGTCCTGCTGTTTCACTGCTGGCGCCAGAGGAAGCCAGGTTTGTGATCTTCTCTTTGCCAGAGTTCCTGCCCCGTCCCTTCCCCTGAACTCAGCATGCAGCCAGCCTCAGTAGCCACCAGGCCACCACTCCCAAGTCGCCACCCCCATCGCTCACACACACTCACGTCTGCCCCGTCCTTAAGGGGTAGTTTTGCAAATAGAGGCTGTGAATGAGAGCTGCTCATATCTAGTCTGATTAAGTATCAAGTGAAAGGGAGGAAGAGCGGAATTTTTAATGTGAAGTTCCAAAAACTTTATCTGAACTGTTTACTGAGACGGTTTCTTGGTTCATACAGACTGGCCAGTTGAATACTTCAGCCTATCCCAAATCCACCATAAATGGAGATTCAAAATGAACTGAAGGGCTCTGCAGAAATGACTGAGAATAGAGCTGGCTAATTTCTATCCTTCTCTCCCCTAAGAGACTTTTCTGGGTCGGAGCTTGAGCCTGCTGTCTTATGCTCCAGCAGTCCCTCTCTCCCCAGGTCAGCCTCCCCTGCCTTACGGAGACGTTTGTCCCGGGCACTGTCTGCTGCATACTTCCAAAGGCTTCTCACCTCAGCCCAGTTCAGGCTAGCTTTGGATGCCAAGAAACCTGGCGTAGAAGACAGGCACAGAACCTTTTTCAGCTCTAGAATAATTACCCGCATGCTTCAAATCTGTCTCTTAATTCAATTTCAACTTTCCAGATTCCTGACAGTACCTTCTGTGTGTCCTGTATTGGGTTGGAGGTAGGGAGTTTTGGATCTCTGGCCAAATCTCCTTAGTGAGCCTGAGTCAGACACTGATGCTCCTCTGGGCATGGCCACAGATGTTCCTCGAAGTTCACCCACAGCACACTACTCTGCAAGTAACAATTTGGTTATATGTAATATTTCCTGAGGGATTTCAACACAGACTTGAGTCTTAATAAATTCTCAAACAACTGCATATTTAACTCAGGAGTGGGCAGTCCTGGCCTCAACAAGTTATCTGCTTTGTTCAATCTTTCTTCACATCATTTTCAAGAAAATTCAGGACTGGGCAGGTGTTTGAATTTACTTTCTTGATGACTTCTCTTAGATGGCTCCTGTATGCGAAGTATTTGAGAAGGGCTTTCTGTGTTGACACAAATGCATCTTTGCTTTATTTTGCAGGAGATCGTTTCTTGGGAGATGAAACCAGGTGAGACCTCAGCTTCTACCAGTTCCTTTTTTGTTTCCCAAGTACACAATATGCAAAACTGTGGGGTTACAAAATTAGGTCAAGTTATTTCTCTTTGGCCCTGTGGCTAGATACCCCCATTTTCACATTCCTTCAATTGGTGAAAAATGAAGCTTTCTAGAACTGTGCTTGTCAGCTCATAGTTTGCAACATACAAAATAATAGATTTCTTATTTCACATTAGTCTATTCATCTAAATGGATAATACCAAAGGTTATAAATTTTCTCGGTTGGCACAGCATGTTTCTTGTCCTATAATTAAGTTAGACAATGTGTTCATGTAACTATGCATACAATGACTACAGACTAGATTTTCTTCAAATTTTCTAGGTTTTCCAGGGAAGTCTACGTTTCTAATAATCTTCTTTTTGCACCATGCATGCATATATGCTCATTCAACTTTATGTCCTTAACTTTCGTTTGGAAAATATGGCCCTCTTCCTCTTTCTATGCCAGTGTCTTAGGAATTGGAGTATGGATTATGTCTAATTCCTTCTTGGATTGTACACACATTACAATGTAAAGTACAGTGGTGTGATCTTAGCTCACGGCAACCTGCGCCTCTCAGGTTCAAGCAGTTCTTGTGCCTCAGCTTCCCAAGTAGCTGAGATTACAGCCATGAGCCAGCACATCTAGCTAATTTTTGTATTTTCAGTATAGACAGGGTTTCACCATATTGGCCAGGTTGGTCTGGAACTCCTGGCCTCAAGTGATCTGCCCACCTCAGCTTCCTAAAGTGCTGGGATTACAGGTATGAGTCACCTCACCAGGCCAACGATAAAGTGAAGACATTTAATCACTCTTTCCTGATGATGAAGAAGGTAGTATATGTATATTTGAGACAGGATCTCACTCTGTCACCCAGGCTGAAGTGCAATAGCATCATTTCAGCTCACTGCAGCCTCGACCTTCCAGGCTCAAGCAATCCTCTCACCTCAGCCTCCCAAGTATCTAGGACTACTAGCGCATGCCACCATGCCTGGCCAACTTCATTTTATTTTGTGTAGAGACAAGATCCCACTATGCTGCCCAGGCTGGGAAGCCACTATTTTTTAACCAACCAAGAGTGATCATTCCAACTATGAGACAATGATTGTTACTATGATGTCAGAGACTGTCTATCCTTGTTTCCAGAGCTCCAGGGTCTGTTTCAAAAGAACAATCTCACTCTATATAGACCTATTGAAACTCTAAACCATCCAGGGTTTCCAGTACCCTCTTGGCTGCTGACTCTCCCCAAATCCTCTTTCTCCTCTGCCTCTCTCCCTGGGCATCTCACTGTCCTGCATGTTACAATGTTCCAGGGATTATTATGTGTTTCTGTGTCTCACAGGATCCCTCCCACTCCGGCGCCAGGAGAGTCCTCCTATTCCATTTGCCCTGCCCAGGTGGAGCTTCAGCGGTTGTATGTCGATGGTGAGGGTTCCCCTCTAGGAAGCTGTTCCTGGCCTCAGCCATGGAAAGGTAATATGCTTTTGGCCCTTGGAAATGCCCCTGGACTCCCTAAAGTGTCCCAAATCCAGATATTCCCAGATAATTGTTCTATTGTGTGTCCAAGAAGAGTGGAGGTGATGCTTAGGAAGAGGCATCTGTAGTACCTTAATACTAACAGAAACAGCCTTGAAAATGTCTTTTCTTTCCAGTACATCCCAAAGAGGAAGATTTGATATACCCTGAGATCCAGATTATTCGTCTGGGAGAAGAAGGGGAAGGTACGTCTCTGGGAAGAGGTTCTGGCTGCAAACCACATTCATTCATTCATTCAACAAATATTTACTGAGGACCTCCTATGTGCTAGGTACTATTGCAAGTATTGGAAGTTGGCTAGCAAACAAAGCAGACAAAAATCCCTGCAAAGGCGAGCTTAGATTCTAAGGCGGAAAGATAGACACTGAAATACTGGTATACTTTTGCAATGATCGGGATGAAAATTAAGCATCCTTCTGATAGATACTGTGATCACTATAGTGTATGTACTAAGGTCGCCCTCAGGTCTGGATGAATAAATGTTTTTAAGATGTCTACTATGTGGTAGGCATTGTGCTGAGAATATTTATACATATATATCATATATATGTACATACGCATGGCATTTTTAAATTAAGAGCTGGAAACTGTGATTTTTACAGTATTGTATTCCTCTAATTACTGTCAAATTTTAAATTTTATTTTGGAGCAAGTAAGTTATTTGGAATGAATTGGATTCTTTTGAGGCTTGCTTTTAAGCTTTATAAGGGTGAGTCTCAAACAACCTTTACAGTAGGGTAAATTCAGCCTGATAGTAAAGCGATGCATTTCTGGGGATTCTACATCAGAAGGTCCATGAATTAGATCTGCATCAGCTTCTGGTATTATTTTGCCTCTTCTTTTCTGGTGGTTCTTACCCTGGCCTAAGATACTTTCCTCTTACAAATATGCCTATCAGTATTCAGCCGAAGACTTAAGGAGAACTCTCTGCAGACCTCTGGAGCTTTCAATCTGCATTCCTCCTGTCTCTCTGGTACTGTCCTGCAAGTTGTAGCTGCTTCAGTAAAACAGAATTCTTGGTCTCTGTTGTTTCAAGTCAGGAAAGCTTCAAGCCAGAAGCCAGGCTCTGAACTCCCAGTCCATGCACAGCTCGGTGGTAAACTGGTGCAATATGTGAAAACCACCATTTTGTCCTTTATTCTCATTGTTTAAAATGGGAAGATATATCCAGTCCCCGTGGGTCCATTTTGGTCGGAATAAACTGAGTTGTCTCTTGAAGTTCTACTTCACTTCTTTAATCCTATTCAGATCCATTTTAAGACCCACTGACGAATTGAGATCTGTTGTTAGAAAAACACTACTCTAAGTAACTGCAACCGATGGTCCACTTTGGCTTTCTCAGGTGGGAGGTCTGTATCCCAGTATCAGGAAAATCACTTCAAAATCACTTCAGAAGTTCAAACGGAATTTCTGAGACCTCCTTCACCTGGCTGGGGGCCATAAAATAGCAAACTCCACCTGTTACTGTCACCTCAGAAAGTCAAAGCGGAGACACAGTGGATATCAACTGATCAATCCTTCTAAAGACATCTCTTCAACAAACCTTTAATAATTTTCCTCCCCACACTTCCTTGCTTTGATTGATTAACCTGGGTCCTTAGAGCCAAGGAAACAAACAATTCTACTTCTTGTATAAATCTACCCATGGTACCTCACTTGGGAAGTTAAAATCGCCTAGGAACTTCAGTTGTAACCTGATGCTGAAGCTATTCTATGGAAATGAAATATACATAAGACTCGGGGAGGTGAAGGACTTTCTGAAGGTCACAAAGCCAGCAAAAGACAAAGCTAAGACCAAGTCTTCTGTCTTGCTATATCTGCTGCATGAACAGTCTATTACTATATTTGACCAACATATATCACCTGATCCCCTGCTTTGTCTTTCACTTGGTTCCCTGAGCTACCTCCATGAATCAGGCTCCCCTTTGAATGGGAGAATTAGAATGGCCACTACCTTTCTTGGGTTGGTTGAGTACATCTTATCTTACAGAGCTACCTTGATCATTTTGCTTTTCTTCATTAGTCTGTTCATCTAAATGGACAATACCAAAGGTTACAAATTTTCTGGGTTGGCACAGCATATTTCTTGTCCTATAATTAAGTTAGACAATGTGTCCATGTAACTATGCATACAATGACTACAGACTAGATTTTCTACAAATTTTCTACATTTTCCAGGGAAGTCTATGTTTCTAATAATCTTCTTTTTGCACCATGCATGCATATATACTCATTCAACTTTATGACCTTAACTTCCATTTGGAAAATACGGCCCTCTTCCTCTTTCTATGCCAGTGTCTTAGGAATTGGAGTATGGATTATGTCTAATTCCTTCTTGGATTGTACAGACATTACAATGTAAAGTATAGTGGTGTGATCTTAGCTCACAGCAACCTGTGCCTCTCAGGTTCAAGCAGTTCTTGTGCCTTAGCTTCCCTAGGAGCTGAGATTACAGCCATGAGCCACCACATCTAGCTAATTTTTGTATTTTTAGTAGAAATACAAAATACACTCTTTCCTTGACATATTTATCAAAACACCATTTAAGCCAAGCATTCTGTGGATGGACTCATTATATTTCAGAAACTTGAAGTATTAATGATCTGTAGAATGGTTTCCTCACCTGTTCCTCAAGGTTTACATGATGCCCCTGACATCATATGCAAAGTTTTGTGCATATGACCATTATTCTGGGGAGAGTACATAGTTTTTATCATATCATTAAAAATATCTGTAACCTCAAAAGGTTTGGGGTAAGAATATGGTAACAATACAGTAAGAAACAGAGAAATGTCAAGTGCCCCGGAGTGTATGTTTTTATCAGGCTCTATCTCTCCATAAAATTACTACACTGCTCTGATCATTCTACGTTTTACTCTGAGACTCTTAGTTTCTAATAGGCATGGCTCAACAACTCATATCTGCTGAACTTTCCCCTCACTCTGGCTCCATCTCTAGGAAACCAAGGCAGCAAAATCAAGAACTACACCTTGCTAATGCAGGAGAGAGTTTCTCTTCACAGGTCATACATCTGGAGCACTGTAATGGGAACTTGCCAAACCATTGCCAGTAGTGAGATGACAGTATTGTAAGCTAAGAGAAGTAGGAACTAAAACTAAGAGAAAAATAATCTCTCAATATCTGGTAGAGGAAAGGTGTGAGGTTTCTTAGTGTGGTACTAAGGGAGGAATTAACAGATCAATGGAGCTTGAAAAGAACTTGCAGGGGGCTGGGTTAAGAAATGATAGAATGAAAAGTCAAATGTGTTGAAGGACATGCTAAGGGATGAGGTGTGGAAACATGATAATCAATGGATAATCAATGGACAGGGCCCAGTGGCTCCCAGACTCTAAGGAATCAGCTGACAGACTGAGTTCTAACTTCATCCTTATGGCCATAGTTGAGCGATTCTCTTTCTCTCCACAGCTAATATCTCCGGGACACTTCTGGAGGATAAGGTGAGTTTTATTTCCCCACTGTTTTATCTCCACCATTACTTGCTGCCTCACACTCCCTCTCTGTTTCCACTTCTTTCTTCCATTCCAGGATGTCTCAGTTGTCTACGCTGAGGTGAAGGCACAACACCCAGATAACTCAGCTGGAAAGGTCTGCTCTAAGGACGAAGAATGTCATGAGAATGAAAAGTTAGGAGAATGTCCTACTTAAGTGATTTGTCCCTTATCCAAAGCCCCAGGCCCAGTGAAGTCCTCACAGCCCCTGGAATGATCAACTCATTCCAGCTTTCCAATTCTTTTCACCCATATGCATTCACTCCCAGGAGTACTCATTCATCTACTCTGAAGTTGGGATGGGATGGTCTCTGAAAGACTTCACTAAAATGACTATGATCCACAGTTAAGAGAAGACTGTATTACTTGCTGTGGGCCTAACCTGATACATTCCCTAGAGTCTGCTTTAGAGATGAGGCATAGAGAGAAGGACTGGTTTGAAAAACAGAAGCACAAATTTTGGTGAACTAGGATTTGCACAGAGATGAAAAAGGCTGGGTGACCTGGATCTCTGCTTAATACATCTACAACAATTCTCTCACTGGAGACTCAATTGCATCCGTTTGTTTAACTGTGAGTGGCTACACAGGTACTGCACAGACAATGCAAAACCCCTTCACTTCTGCCCTCACAGCTTACACTGTCAGGATTCACTTGCAGATAAAAGAACCCACCTGAAATGGTTTACAGAGAGAGGAATTTGAAAGAGGACATCAGGAGAGCTGGAGATGCATGCTCTAGCCTGTGTTTCCAAAAGCAAACGATAATTATGTTAATATCATTGGGGCAAAGACTTGCAACATTAGAGAAAAGAGACATACATATAAAATTAAAAACTTAAGTGACAACTCTGCAAACCTAAATTTGAATTGAAAATATTAGTATAAACTCATAATGACCTCTGCCTTTAAAAAGAAAAGAAAAAAAAAAAAGATAAGTATTTCCTACATTTGTCCACTGAAAAGGCCTAGAAATAATTACCAACCCGTTAGCAATAAGCACTCCTTGCAGAGGTTTTATTCTTTAAATACCATTCCCTACTGAAAGGAAATAAAGTTGCTTTTCTTGTGGGAACTGTGTCTTTGAGTTACTAATTAGTTCATGTGAGAATAATTCTTGCAATAAATGAAGAAAGAAGGAAAGAAATGGGAAATCACAATTTCATATGGATGGTTCATGATAACACCTACTGGTTGAATAATTGACAAAAACCAGCAGCCAAATGTTATAGGTCTCCTGATGGAAGTGTACAATACCACCTACAAAGTATCCATGCCCCCAATATTAAAACTGAATCCATTCCAGTCTTTCTAACTAAATACTTGTTTACAGAAAATGCATAGGGAAAAAGGAACTTGTTTAAATAACATCATGGGATTGCAACCAGCAAAACACAAACTGAGGAAAAGTTTTATAGGTCAAATGACCTGGCTTCTTGAACAAATACATGGCAAAAAAAAAAAAAAAAAAAAAAAAGAGAAGAAAGGGAGGAAAAAAGAGAGAGAAAAGAAAAATGAAAATTAATTAGAATATTTCCAACATAAAGAAAAGACATAAAAATATTTAAGGTGATATTTAAAGTGATAAATATCACAATTACACTGATTTGATCTTTACAAATTATATGAATGTATGAATTTGTCACATGTATCACCCTAGAAAAAGAGAAAAAGAAAAGGAGAAGGCATATACATTAAATGAGACTTGAGACATATCAACCAAAAGGAATGCATGGGTCTTGTTTGGATCCTGACTCAAATCAAGTTAAGAAAAAAGTTACTCATGGAATACTAAGGAAAACTTGTACACTAATATTAAGAAATTGTCATATGTTTTGGACGCGATAGTTTATTTTAGTGATGTTTTCATAAAAACAAAAGGATACTCATTTTTAGAGCTTACACTGAAGTATCAGATGAAAGGTTATTAATGTAGATTCAGCGTACATTAAATTAGTAGATAAAATGATGTGATTTGGTTTGAAATAACCCGATGAGGTGAGGGTGGAGGGTGGGTAGGAAGTGGATAGGTATAGATGTAGCAGGATCAGTCATGTGTGCACCATTTCTGGAGCTGGGTGATGGGTATGTTATGGGAAGAAGAGAAGGTTTATACTATTCTTTACTTTTGGATGCTTTTAATTTTCCATATAAAGACTTAAAATATCTACACCCAGAAGACCACCTCATTTTACCACCCCAGGCTTCTACCCTTGTCTGAGGTGCCGCTCACTTCTGTTACAGCGGTGGCTTCGTGTCTCCCTTCTTTGTCCCTTTCCTCCCTGCAGCCCGTTCTCAGCACTGCAGTCACTGTGCTCAAAACCGTGCAGTGCCTCCCATCTCTCTTACGGTGAAAGCCAGAGGCCCTAGGTGCCCACAAGTCTCCACCCGATCACCCCTACTGCCTCCAGTCTCCTGCCACTCTTCCCCTTAGCACTTCACTGAGGAAGCCCTGCCTTCTGCATTGCTTCTTACACACACCAGGTAAATGCCTGCTTGAGGCCTTTGCATGGGCTGCTCTCTGCTTAGAATGCTCTTCCTCCCAGATAACCACCAAGGCTTTGAGTCTCATTTAAATTTGGAAACTACTTCCCCCCATCTTCAGTACCTCCAGTCTCCGTTACCCAGATTTACTTTTTATTCTTAAGGGCAACAACCTTTGTTCTCTTTGTTCATTGACATACCCAGGTACCCAGAATTCTGCCTAGTACATAGTAGGTGTTTAATCGATATTTTTAAATGAATGAATCATCTATGTCAGTGGGGAAAATCATTGTTCTCTCCCTGATGGACGGTATCCAATGAAAACAATCTACTACCACAGAGCACATGGGCCTCTGAGGATCTGATTTGGCCTCTATGTCTGTCAACTGGGCACTCAACAGTGGTCAGAGTGGCCTGGGTGAAATTATGTTACCGAATCCTTACATGACCTCTGAGCCTTCTACCAAGGCTGCTTCATTCATGAGCCCTTTGAACAATCGGTGGAGTAAGTGGAGAAAGAGTTGCCTGACATTCAGCCAGAGCAGGTGATCACAGTCTCCTGATTACTGAGATCTTCCTCAGTAAGGCCTTGGGTGAGTATTCTCATAAAACACAAATATTCTCCTACTCTGGATCCATTCAATGACATCCAACAATATGATTCTTCCCAAATCTTCCAGTTTTATTCTTTCCAAATTCCTGACCATACAGCTCCAAACACTAGCCACTGCTCATGAATCAGAGCAGATCCTCACCTCTGGACATCTCATCTTCCAGGCAAAGTGGACCACTGGGAATACCCATTTTGCCACAGTCCTCCAGGGATTCCCGAATGTGGCTGTCGTGCTGCAGTTGTCACCCTTAGCTGATGAGGGCATATATAAATCTGGATAGTTTTTTTCCTCCTCTTTCAATTGGTCATAGGGAACTCACCACCAGGTCGTAGTTGCTGGTTCAGAGAGAGAAGTGAAAGGGCAGCAGGATATGAGCTATTCAGTGTTTATTCAACTTACCATTGCTTTCAGACCATTCTGGAGTGAGACCTCCTGCAAATCACTTCCACTTAATGATGGAATAATCCTCAATATGTCATGAATTTTTGCTTAGTGGATCAGACAGCTTTCAGTTCATGGGGAATAGCTCAGGTCTCTGGTGGGCCATGTTCAAGTGTTCAGTGAAAAAAAGAAGTTGCTTGAAGAGAACATAGCTTCGCTCCAAAATCCTATAGTTCTCAACTGTGATTCTCCTGTAGAGCCTTACTGTAACCTTTACACAACACCCTGATCAGTCACAACACCTCTGGGCTCTTTGGATATGCTGGATCTTAAAAGCCAAGGTCAGTGCTGCTTGCACTGTAGCCTAGACAAGCTAAAGACCCCTTGATTGCTCAGGGGCCCACTCCAAGATGGTAGGTTCATGAGTTATTTAGTTATTAAATCAGAAAAGGCAACAAAATGAGATGTCTGTTGCTTCCAAGATCCAGAGGCCTATCAAATGTTGGGCTTCTTCCTTAAATGTATAGAAGCAACAATTTAATTTACTATCCCAACGTGTCATAGACAAGTGCACAATAAATCCCCAAAATAGGAAGAATTAGATTTAACAGAATTTTTTATAATTATTAATTTTAATGCACAAATCTGTATATTTTGCTGAGAATAGTAGGCCAAGGATAAATGAACGTTAATTCCGTTTGAAGCTAAATAAATTGATGCAGATACACTTGGAAGAGACTCTCAACTCAATGGACTAGATCAGGCTGCTGGAAGTGATTCTAATTAGTTTCCCTCTTGGTGGATCAAAATCTGTAGGCAACAATGGCCTTGGAAAAATAAAGTTGACATAATAACAATTCCTTGGTATTATGTAGAGGAAGAATTCAAAGATTTCTAGAGATGGGATTGCTGCAGTAGATTCATCACACATCACATTCACATGTACCCTATATGTCTTAAAAGGGTATTTCCACAGAGCATTGAAAAATACCTCAGTGATGAAAGTACCAGCACCTTTGGAAAGTATAATAGAAACAGGTCAAGGACAAAGGTGAAGACATTGCATCAGAAGTAGACTCCCTGATTATGATGCAGTCTCAGAGTAGCAGAGACAAAAGAAGGCATGGCTACAATAATAAGAAAATGGTACTCACAAAACTACAATGGATAAGAACGTGGATCATGGGAACAAAACAGGTGAGCAGGCCATATGCATACAAGTGAAAGTAAACTGGAAGCCTGATCAAAATCATCAAAGAGAATCATGTTCACCCCATCTTTGTGCCAGTTGCTGTACCAGTCAGGGTTCAGTGGCAGACAACAGAGGCCTTTCTAACTAATTGATGAAGAAAGGAATTTGTTTAGGGTATTAGTAGAAAGACTAGAGAGTAAGGCTCTAGGCTGAGCCTCTAGGGACAACTTCCAGAAGTGAACTGCCAAACTGGCCTGAGAAGAGGGCAGCTGCTGTCACCACAGCTGACTCAAGATCCACGGGGCCTCTGCTGCTACTGCAAAAGTTCCCAAGTCAAAAAGCTGCATAACTGCCACTCAGTACTACAAGGTTAGACTGACCAAAGGCCATAGCTTGGAAGAAGCAACATTTCCACTGGCATCACCCAGTTTCCAGAAGAGCCACGCTGTCATGACTTCATTAGACTCAAGCTCACCTCTGTGTCTTGTAGGTGGTCTGTTTAGTGGAAAAGAGACTACATACCTCTCTACTTCCTACTGAACAAGAAGTCACTCCAGAAAGAGCTTAAATTGCTATGGAAACAGTTACTCTTCAGTATCTACCGCCATGTTTCTTTTAGAAGGGTGTGTGTGTGTGTGTATGTATTCTTTTTGTATTCTTTTATTGTAATTAATAAAACTTGCACAGAGGGAGTGTATTGAAATAGAATATAGCTTTTTAAATTCAGGAGATTTTAGTTCAAGTCCATAATGTGCCACTTATTAGTATAAGCTCTTAGGCAATTTACTTACATTTTCTGGATTTAATTTTCTTCTGTGCAAAATGAAGATAACACCTACCTTGTACAGCTGCTGTGAGCACATTTCTTCTTCCAGACTTTTGCACTTGCTAGTCTCTCTGGCTGTAATGCCCTTCCGCTGGCAGCCACAGCCTTCAGTGCCTGTTCAAATGCCAACTTTTTTAGAAGGTTTTCTGTTGCCACCTGTTTAGAATAGCAACATGCCCCAACCCTTATCACCCTCCTTCATCCTACTATACTTCATATTTCTCCAATGCACTTGTCCCCATCTGATATTCTAAATTTTTTCTCATTTCTTTATCTGACTGTTTCACCTATAATTTATGCTTTATGAAGACAGGAACTTTTTTAAAATTATTGTACTTTATGTTCTGGGGTACACATGCAGATCATGCAGGGTTGTTGCATAGGTGCATACATAACCAGGTGGTTTGCTGCCTCCACTCCCCCTTCATCTATATCCAGCATTTCTCTCCACATTATCCCTCCCCACCCTAGCCCCTCCTCTAGCTCCCCTCAACTGACCCCAGTGTGTGATGCTCCTCTCCCCGAGTCCATGCGTTCTCATTGTTCAGCACCCACCTATGAGTGAGAACATGCGGTGTTTGGTTTTCTGTTCTTGTGTCAGTTTGCTGAGAGTGATGGTTTCCAGATTCATCCAAGTCCCTATAAAGAACACAAACTCATCGTTTTTTAGGGTTGCATAGTATTCCATGGTGTATATGTGCCACATTCTCTTTGTCCAGTCTATCATAGACGGGCATTTGCTATATAGTACACAGTGCCACAATGAACATACGTGTACATGTGTCTTTATAACAGTATGATTTATAATCCTTTGGATATATACCCAGTATTGGGATTGCTGGGTCAAGTGGAATTTCTATTTCTAGATCCTTGAGGAATCATCACACTGTCTTCCACAATGTTTAAACTAATTTACACTCCCACCAACAGTGTAAAAGTGTTCCTATTTCTCCACATCCTCTCCAGCATCTGTTGTCTCCAGATGTTTTAATGATCGCCATTCTAACTCGCATGAGATGATACCTCATTTGCATTTTTCTAATGACTAGTGATGATGAGCATTTTTTCATATGTTTGTTGGTCTCATATATGTCTTCTTTTGAGAAGTGTCTGTTCATATCCTTCACCCACTTTTGAATGGGTTTTTTTTTTCTTGTATATCTGTTTTAGTTCTTTGTAGATTCTGGATATTAGCCCTTTGTCAGATGGGTAGATTGCAAAAATTTTTCCCATTCTGTTGGTTGCTGGTTCACTCTAATGATTGTTCCTTTTGCTGTACAGAAGTTCTGAAGTTTAATTAGATCCCATTTGGAAGGCAGGGACTTTTTCTGTTTTGTTCACTAACGTATGCCCACTGCATCTTAGAGAAACCAATATATGGTAAGCACTTAAGTAACATTCATAAATCATGAGGATTATATAAAGCAATAAGTGTAAGTACCTGATAATGTGCCTTTCTCATATGAGCACTCGATATATGTTAATTATTAGTGTTAGTATTTACTACTAATATGTTTCTAGGTCAACTAACATTTATTGAGCACTTGGTATACCAAATGCAAAGTTTGATCAGAAAAAGTGTCTCTCTCTTGACTAACATACAGGTTAGGGGTAAAAGTGTCTCTCTTTGTAAAATTTCCCCAGTAACATACTGGAAGAGATAGATGCATAAAGAGATAATTTCCATATAATATGAAGGCAACATTAGAACTAATAGGCACTAAGCCTATGTGCTAGGGAAGATAACACTAGCAGTTGTAACAGATGATCCTAGAAATCTTAGGAGCTCTCCAAAACAAAACATCCCATCACTTGCTCCTAGGGTAAAGGGCAAGGCTCTGCTCCACATGGTCATTCAGGATCCCAGGCTCCTCACATTTCATGGTACC
Organism: Sapajus apella; assembly: GCF_009761245.1. Lineage (NCBI taxonomy): Eukaryota > Metazoa > Chordata > Mammalia > Primates > Cebidae > Sapajus > Sapajus apella. Next base: position 1,732,935 of record NW_022437059.1, on the reverse strand, counting down.
ACCATCTTCAGGGCTTCCAAATTCTCTGCAAAAGGAGACAGCGTGTGGCAAATGATCCAGGAGGCTCTAGGGGCCATTCCTGAAAGTGGCATGCATTCATCTTTCCCACCTTTCATCTGCCAGAATTCAGTCACAGTTCCTTGCTTATCTCAAGGGGCAGGAAAAATAGTCTAGCTATGGCCCAAGAAGCAGAGGATACAGATCTGGTTATCATCCTGGAAAGTGACTACCATACTCAACAAAGGGAAACATTCAGGGAGATTTTACTGGAGGAGAGCACACAGACATTAAGACAGTGACATGTGGAGTCATGAAAATCTGAGTTCAAATTCAGGTAAGAATCAGTAGCTATGGGCCGGGCGTGGTGGCTCACGGCTGTAATCCCAGCACCAGCACCTTGGGAGGCTGAGGTGGGTGGATTGCCTGAGGTCAGGAGTTTGAGACCAGCCCAGCTAACATGACAAAACCCTGTCTCTACTAAAAATACAAAAATTAGCTGGGTGTGGTGATGGGTGCCTGCAATCCCAGCTACTCAGGAGGCTGAGGCGGGAGAATCACTTGAACCCAGGAGTCGAGATCGCACTATTGTGCTCCAACCTGGGCAACACAGCAAGACTCTGTCACACACACAAAAAAAAGAATTAGTACCTATGTAACCTTAGTTAAGTCACTCAAACTCTCTAACCTATTTTCAATCTCTAAATAGTGGGAATAACAGTAAAATATAATAAACTTCAATCTATAAATTTATGAGGATTAAATGTGTGGAATCTTAAGTACAGCATCTGGAAGGTAGTAAGCATTTAGTAAATGTTAGCGCTCAGGAAGAGGAGGAAGTATGAGAAGGGAAGAGGGAACAGGAAGAAGAGCAAAAGGAGATGGGGTTGGAAGACTAGACACAGAGAGGATAGGCAGGGGAATGAAGAAATGGCTTTAGACTGAAACAGAAAATATGCAGAGGCATAAGACAATAGCATGTGTTCAAGAAATTACAAGCAGTTTAGTATATTTGCAGAATAAAATTCTCCTTACTGGAAAATCCTGTCAGTCCAGGGAGGGTGAGGCCCTAGTAGGCCTTGGTGCCATAATCAGGGGCTTTATCTTGTAACAGCTGAAAGCCACTGAAGTGCTTAATCAAGCAACATGTTCAGGTTTGTGTTTCAGATAGATCCTCCTGGTGGTTGTGTAAAAGATAACTTTACGGTAGGAGAGACTGGGAGAGTGGTTGGTTGCTGTGACTATCGTCTAGGTTAGGTAAAGAGGGCCAGAGCCACAGATGTGCTAGAGAAGAGGGGTGCAAAACTTGTTTTGTAGGAAACTCAGTAAAAGTAGTGACTGATTGGGAGCGAAGGAGACCTTCTAGGTTGATTCCCAGGAATTTGGCTTAGTGGAACCAAGGGGAATGATGTGCCATAAATGGAGAGAGACTGCAGCGTAGTCTAAAAGCTCCTTGGCCATACTGAGGTTTCATTCTTTTTCTATTAATGTTGCATTTTATGCACCAGAATTTAATTTTCCAAATCTGTTCCCAAAACAATGTCCAGAAACTTTGAGATTCATATTGGCTTTCTTTCTCCCAGAATATCACTTTGTATCTGAATTAAAAACAAGAAACTGCCTTTGATAATTTCTTGCCTTTGTTCTTGAGTCAAGGTAGAAAATTTACCTATATAATCTCTGTGACCTGTGCCATATGTTCCGTGATTACCCTGTGCACACATCAGCCTTCAGTACAAATCAGCTCCATTCAACTCTTGCTTGTCATGTTTAATGAAACCTCCAAAGCTGGCATGAACTTAAGATTTAAAAACAGCCCCCACCCAAATGTTAGTTCTAGACTTGCAGAAAGAGGAACCTCAAGATAAATATATCATTTATGTTTATGCAAAAGTGTGTTAAGTCATCGGACTTCCCAGATGCATGGAAAAGTAACACCTCAAACATTTACATAAGCTGAGAGGACAAGGGGAAAGCCTTAAACCAGTTGGCTTCTATTTTCTGGTTTAATAATGAGGGGTTTCATTACAAAAGGAAGAAAGTTCATATGCATAGGGCCTTCCTTCTCTGAGAACACATCTATTCTACAACCTTTTAAAAAAGCCAAAGTTCTCCCCTGGCAGTTACCCAGGGACTGCAGAAAAGAGAATAGTTAGATGCAAAACTGGCTACATAATTTGTGAGACTTGGCGCAAAAAGAAAATGTAAGGCCTTTTGCTCAAAAAGCAAGAAAAAAGGTGACATTAAAGGTACTTTTGCCTTTATTCCATGGTCTCTCCCTTGACTTGTCATGATGCTTTTTATTGCTATTTAATGTCACTCTAAAAGAAGAAAAAATAACATTATAAATTATCAGTGTGGATTTGATTTTTTATAAGTTGCCCTATAAAAGCATTTAAATAAGCAGGATTATTAAAATGAGACAATTCATACTTCATAGCTTATACATACATGCATTTTGTTCTTATCAGAACAGTGGAAATGCTACAAATTTTTTTTAAATGCAATTTCTTTTATTTCTTGACATGTGCACATTCTACCAACACTTTCTACCTTTGGTTTATTGATGAGAATGGAAGCAGTGAAAGGTAAAACAACTCCAGGTTGCCCTCTCTTTCCCTTTCCTTCTGTTATTTTCAACAAAAGTGGTTAGCTAATATAGGGACGTAACATAAGAGAAATATGACAGAGTTCCTTGGCTGTTCATGTTTCTTAGAACACCACTGCCTTCTTCCTATATGAGAAGCAAGATCTGCATCAAATGGAAAGTGATACCTTCTTGGAGCTGTCAGTCATTGATGTCATACACTCACTTGGTACTTGCTTTGAGTCTCACTGAAGTCCCACTCATTGTGGATGCACTTGGAATTCCGTGATCATGTGATATTGAAAATGTAGACATGCCTATTGTATCTCCTCAGCTCATGCACAGACTCTTGTCCCATTAGACTTTACGTACCAAACACAGGTTCAAAGAGAGAATTATTACAAGTTTCAACACGGCAACAACAAAGCATTAAACCAAGCTCAGGGCCCTTCTGGGTGCTGGGACCTGCGTGACCACACCGATCATAACCCAGGAAGCCAGCTGTAGGGGGATATTTTCATCAAGTCGCAAGAGACTGGTAGGAGGGCTCTTTAATGGAGAACTGATCTTCTAGAATCAAACAGGCCCCAAACAAGTTCTTACTCTCTTTTAATAAATTCTTTGTAACTATTTCAACGTGTCATTGGAATTTCTGACCATGACTGTGCTGGGCTTAGGGGGCTACTAAGTCTGAAAGCCCTGGACTAAGAGCGCCTTGATGAAATAGTAATCGTGTGAATGGAAAGAAGAGCTGAGGCCAGAGTTCAGGGTGGTGGGCCGATAAACTTTATAACTGCCATTTACGCAGCTTCTGCTATGTGCTTGTAATACATGCTTTACAGACATTCCACTTAATCCTGACAACAAACAGAAGGCAAGTATAACTAATACTTGCTTTATAGATGAAAAAACTGGGATCAAAATTTTGCAAAAATTTTTCCACAGTCACCCAGATGGTGACAGAGCTAAGATTCAGTTTTATGTCTGTCTGATTCAAAAATCTATGCTCTTATTTATTATTTATTCATTCTGAGACAGGGTCTCATTCTGTCACCCAGGCTGGAGTGCAGTGGTACAATCCTGGCTTACTGTAACTTCCCCCTCTCGGGCTCAAGTGATCCTCCCAGGTCAGTCTCCCAAGTAGCTGGAACTACAGGCACACACCACCACACTTGGCTAATTGTTTATTTTTTAAGTCTTTTGTGGGGATGGGGTTTTGTCATATTGCCCAGGCTGGTCTTGAACTTCTGGGCTTAAGCAATCTGCCCACCTCGGCCTCCCAACGTGCTAGGATTACAGACATGGGCTAACATGCCCTCCCCAACCAATACCTATTTTCTTTCCATACAACAAGCTTTCTCCCTTGCCAAGGATCAGAGTCTGAAGAAACAAGGCCAATACTGAATTGAGATGGCTGAGTGGGAGAAGGACCACAAAGAAGAGAAGAGCCTTAATGCAGAGACTTCAGATGAGAATCACCTTGGCAGGCCCAGCATGTATCCTAAGATGGGAAGAGATTTGCTTAACAAACCTAATGATAGGTCCCAGTTTCAATTATTGTTTTCCTAAATATAAGCAGATAGCCAAATTAATACGGAAGAAAAAAATCAATACAAACAAAATAACAGGAGATATCCAGGAGTTGATTTAGGTGGAGAAATGGGCATGTATTGGAGAACTAAGAGTTTGAAGGCGGAAGAGCTTTTGTTCCTAGAACCCTATGCAAGTAAGCAAAGCCACAGTACACAAAAAGAGGGTGGCCAGCATTCAGGGTTAAAGGTCAAGGGGCCAATTTAATCAGAGCAAATATTCATTTTGAATGTAGTTGCAAAATTAGTAGCAATAATGCAAAGTGGAAAATCCGGATCCAAGATGGCCGTTTAGGAACAGCTCGGGATTGCAGCTCCCAGTGAAAGTGCAGACGGTGAGTGGACACCACATTTCCAGATGGATTTTTATTGCCCACAGACCAGGAGATTCCCAGATGGAGGAGCCCCACCGGTCGCCAGCGCAACTGTTTTGGCCGGCGCGGCTGTTTCGGCCCTCGCGGCTGCTTTGCCCGTGCCCTGGTGCGGCGGTTCTCCATACAACATACACTGGTCTGGGTGCCTTTTTGGCTGGCGATTGGAGCCCTGGGAAGGTGCAGTCACCCATTCATCTGAATAAAGGGGGATCTGAGGCAGGGAGCCAGGCCAGGAGATTCCTGGGCAAAAACAAACAAACAAACAAAAGGCCCCACGAATCTCAGCGCCACTGTTTCAGCCGGTGCAGGGAGTCCATGCAGGGAAAATCACATAGACCCCAGCGCCCTTTCAACAGGTGACTGAAACACCTGGGAGAGAGTCGATCGTTCAACTGGAGAGCAAAAGGCTCTGAGGCAGGGAGCCAGGTGATCAGGCTTGGCTGGTCACACCCGGACAGAAGAACAGCAATTGGAAACTCTTTGGATTGAGAGTTTCACAGCAAGCACAGCTGAACCCAGGACAGTCCAGCTCTGCTGGGGAGGGGCGTCCACCATTGCTGAGGCAGCCCGCCATTGCCAAGGCAACCTGCCATTACAGCCAGAGTCCACCATTACAGAGGCGGGCCACCAATGCTGAGACAGTTCTAACTACACCCATATAAACAGGACTGCAGGGAAGTTCACACGACAGCTGGGCGGAGCCCACAGCAGCTCAGTAAAGCCTCTGCAGGCAGACAGTGACTAGGCTGCCTCCTTGCTGGGCAGGGCAGCCCTGAAAAAAAAAAAGGCAGCAGCACAACGGAACCTCATAAATAAAGCCCTAACTCCCTGGGACAGAGCAACTGTGGGGAAAAGGTGTTTATGAGTTCTGCTGCAGCAGACCTAAACGTACATGCCCAGCAGCCCTGAATGAAAAACGGAGCTCACAACTCAGCACTTGAGCTCATGTAAAGGACAGACTGTCTCCTCCAGCAGCTCCCTGACCCCGGTATATTCAAAGAGTCACCTCATAAAGGAGAGATCAGACTGACATTTAGCGGGTATCCTTCTGGGACAAATATGGCAGAAAAAGAAACTGGTAGCAGCCGTTACTGTTCTGCAGCTGCTGCAGGTGATCCTCAGGCAAGCAGGGCCTGGAGTGGACCTCAGCAGCCCTACAGCAGAGGGGCCAGACTGTTAGAAAGAGAACTAAGAAACAGAAATAACTTCATTATCAACAAATTGGAGGTCCACTCAGAGACCCAATCTGAAAGTCAGCAACTACAAAGATGACAGGTAGATAAATCCACAAAGATGGGAAGAAACCAGCGCAAAAAGGATGAAAACACCTGAAACCAGAACATCTCTCCTCCTACAAGTGTTCACAACTCCACACCAGCAAGGGAACAAGACTGGATGGAGGATGAGTGTGATGAAATAACAGAATCAGGCTTCAGAAGGTGGATAATAAGGAACTTCCGTGAGCTAAAAGAACATGTTCTAATCCAATGCAAAGAAACTAAAACGTTGAAAAAAGATTTGACAAAATGCTAAGGAGAATGGACAAATTAGAGAGGAATATAAGTGAATTGATAGAGATGAAAAACACAACACGAGAACTTCGTGAAGCATGCACAAGTTTCAACAGCTGAATTGACCAAGCAGAAGAAAGGATATCAGAGGTTGAAGATCAACTCAATGAAATAAAATGAGAAGGCAAGATTAGAGAAGAAGGGGTAAAAAAGAATGAACAAAGTCTCCAAGAAATGTGGGACTATGTGAAAAGATCTAATCTACGTTTGACAGATGTACCTGAATGTGACAAAGAGAATGAGTCCAAGCTGGAAAATATTCTCCAGGATATTATCCAGGAAAACTTCCCCAACCTAGCAAGGCAGGCCAATATTCAATTACAGGAAATACAGAGAACACCACAAAGATATTCCTCAAGAAGAGCAACCCCAAGGCACATAATCGTCAGATTCACCAGGGTTGAAATGAAGGAGCAAATGGTAAGGGCAGCCAGAGAGAAAGGTCGGGTTACACACAAAGGGAAACCCATCAGACTCACAGCAGATCTCTCAGCAGAAACCCTACAAGCCAGAAGAGGGTGGGGGCCAATATTCAACATCCTTAAAGAAAAGAACTGTCAACCCAGGATTACATATCCAGCCAAACTAAGCTTCATAAATGAAGGAAAAATAAAATCCATTGTGAACAAGCAAGTACTCAGAGATTTCATCACTACCAGGCCTGCTTTACAGGAGCTCCTGAAAGAGGCTCTACACATAGAAAGGAACAACCAGTATCAGTCACTCCAAAAATAAACCAAATGGTAAAGAGTATCAACACAATGAAGAATCTATATCAACTAATGGGCAAAACAGCCAGCTAGCATCAAAATGGCAGGATCAAATTCGCACATAACAATATTAACCCTAAATGTAAATGGACTAAATGCCCCAATCAAAAGACACAGACTGGCAAATTGGATAAAAAGCCAAAACCCATCAGTGTGCTGTATCCAGGAAACCCATCTCACATGCAAGGATACACAAAGGCTCAAAGTAAAGGGATGGAGGAAGATTTACCAAGCAAATGGAGAGCAAAAAAAAAGCAGGAGTTGCAATTCTTGTCTCTGATGAAATAGACTTTAAAGCAACAAAGATCAAAAGAGACAAAGAAGGACACTACATAATGGTAAAAGGATCAATGCAACAAGAAGAGCTAACGATCCTAAATATGTATGCCCCCAATACAGGAGCATCCAGATACATAAGGCAAGTTCTTAATGACTTACAAAGAGACTTAGACTCACATACAATAATAGTGGTAGACTTTAACACCCCATTGTCAATATTAGACAGATCAACCAGACAGAAAATTAACAAGGATATCCAGGTCTTGAACTCAGACCTGGAACAAGCAAACCTAATAGACATTTACAGAACTCTCCACCCCAAATACACAGAATATACATTCTTCTCAGCACCACATCACACCTACTCTAAAATTAACCACATAATTGGAAGCAAATCACTCCTCAGCAAATGCAAAAGAACGGAAATCATAACAAACAGTCTCTCAAACCACAGTGCAATCAAGTTAGAACTCAGAATTCAGAAACTAACTCATAACTGCACAGCCTCATGGAAACTGAACAACTTGCTCTTGAATGTTGACTAGATAAACAATGAAATGAAGGCAGAAATAAATATGTTCTTCAAAACCAACAAGAATGAAGACACAACATACCAGAATCTCTGGGACATATTTAAAGCAGTCTCTACAGGAAAATATATAGCAACGAGTGCCCACATAAGAAGAGAGGAAAGATCTAAAATTGACACCCTATCATCAAAATTGAAATAGCTAGAGGAGCAAGATCAAAAAAACTAAACCTAGCAGAAGACAGGAAATAACTAAGATCAGAGCAGAACTGAAGGAGATAGAGACACAAAAAACTCTTCAAAAAATCAATAAATCCAGGAGGTGGTTTTTTGAAAAGATCAACAAAATAGACCACTAGCCAGATTAATAAGAAAGAAAAGAGAGAATAACCAAATTGATGCAATAAAAAATGATAAAGGGGATATCACCACAGATTCCAGAGAAATTCAAACCATCATCAGAGATTATTACAAACAACTCTATGCACATAAACTAGTAAACCTGGAAGAAATGGATAAATTCCTGGACACTTGCCTCCTCCCAAACCTAAACCATGAAGAAGTTGAAACCCTGAATAGACCAACAATAAGGTCTGAAGTTGAGGCAGCAATTAAGAGCCTACCAGCCAAAAAAAAGCCCAGGTCCAGACGGGTTCACAGCCGAATTCTACCAGACATACAAAGAAAAGCTGGTACCATTCCTTCTGAAAGTATTCCAAATAATCCAAAAAGAGGGAATCCTTCCCAAATCATTTTATGAGACCAACATCATCCTGATACCAAAACCCGGCAGAGACTCAACAAAAAAGAAAACTTCAGGCCAATATCCATGATGAACATAGATGCAAAAATCTCCAATAAAATACTGGCAAGCCGATTGCAATAGCACATCAAAAAGCTTATCCACCATGATCAAGTAGGACTCATCCCAGGGATGCAAGGCTGGTTCAACATACGCAAGTCCATAAACGTAATTCACCACATAAACAGAACCAAAGACAAAAACCACATGATTATCTCAATTGATGCAGAGAAGGCCTTTGACAAAATTCAACAGCGCTTTATGCTAAAAACCCTCAATAAAGTAGGTATTGATGGAATGTATCTCAAAATAATAGAAGCTACTTATGACAAACCAACAGCCAATATCATACCAAATGGGCAAAAACTAGAAGCATTCCCTTTGAAATCTGGCACTAGACAAGGATGCCCTCTCTCACCACTCCTATTCAATATAGTACTGGAAGTTCTAGCCAGAGCAATCAGGCAAGAAAAAGAAATAAAAGGTATTCAAATAGGAATGGAGGAAGTCAAATTGTCTCTATCTGCAGACGACATGATTGTATATCTAGAAGACCCCATTGTCTCAGCCCAAAGTCTCCTGAAACTGATAAGCAACTTCAGCAAAGTCTCAGGATACAAAATCAATGTGCAAAAATCACAAGCATTTCTATACACCAATAACAGACTTAAAGAGAGCCAAATCAAGAACGAACTGCCATTCACAATTGCTACAAAGAGAATAAAATACCTAGGAATACAGCTAACAAGGAACGTAAAGGACCTCTTCAAGGAGAACTACAAACCAATGCTCAACGAAATAAGAGAGGACACAAACAGATGGAGAAACATTCCATGTTCATGGTTAGGAAGAATCAATATCATGAAAATGGCCATACTGCCCAAAGTAATTTACAGATCAATGCTATCCCCATCAAGCTACCAATTACCTTCTTCACAGAACTGGTAAAAAACACCTTAAACTTCATATGGAACCAAAAGAGAGCCTGCATAGCCAAGTCAATTCTAAGCAAAAAGAACAAAGCAGGAGGCATCACACTACCGGACTTCAAACTATACTACAAGGTTACAGTAATCAAAACAGCATGGTACTGGTACCAAAACAGAGATATAGATCAATGGAACAGAACAGAGGCCTTGAAGGCAACACAACATATCTACAACCATCCAATCTTTGACAAATCTGACAGAAACAAGCAATGGGGAAAGGATTCCCTGTTTAATAAATGGTGTTGGGAAAACTGGCTAGAAGTGTTCAGAAAGCAGAAACTGGACCCCTTCCTGACACCTTACAGTAAAATTAACTCCAGATGGATTAAAGACTTAAACATAAGGCCTAACACCATAAAAACCCTAGAAGAAAATCTAGGCAAAACCATTCAGGACATAGGCGTAGGCAAGGACTTCATGACCAAAACACCAAAAGCATTGGCAACAAAAGCTAAAATAGACAAATGGGACCTAATCAAACTCCATAGCTTCTGCACAGCAAAAGAAACAGTCATTAGAGTGAATTGGCAACCAACAGAATGGGAAAAAATTTTTGCAGTCTACCTATCTGACAAAGGGCTAATATCCAGAATTTACACAGAACTAAAACAGATTTACAAGAAAAAAACAAACAAGCCCATTCAAAAGTGGGCAAAGGATATGAATAGACACTTTACAAAAGAAGACATACATGAGGCCAACAAACACATGAAAAAGTGCTCATCATCACTGGTCATCAGAGAAATGCAAATCAAAACTACATTGAGATACCATCTCATGCCAGTTAGAATGGTAATCATTAAAAAATCTGGAGACAGCAGATGCTGGAGAGGATGTGGAGAAATCGGAACACTTTTACGCTGTTGGTGGGAGTGGAAATTAGTTCAACCATTGTGGAAGAGAGTGGTGATTCCTCAAGGACCTAGAAATAGAAATTCCATTTGACCCAGCAATCCCATTACTGGGTATATATCCAAAGGATTATAAATCGTTCTACTACAAGGACACATGCACACGAATGTTCATTGCAGCACAGTTTACAATAGCAAAGACCTGGAACCAACCCAAATGCTCATCGATGATAGACTGGACAGGGAAAATGTGGCACATATACACCATGGAATGTTATGCAGCCATCAAAAACGATGAGTTCATGTCCTTTGTAGGGACATGGATGAACCTGGAAGCCATCATTCTCAGCAAACTGACATAGGAGCAGAAAATCAAACACCGCATGTTCGCACTCATATGCGGGTGTTGAACAATGGGAACACATGGACACAGGGAGGGGAGCACTACACACTGGGGTCTGTTGGAGGGAAATAGGGGAGGGCAGTGGGGGGTGGGTAGCTGGGGGGGATGGCATGGGGAGAAATGCCAGATATAGGTGAGGGGGAGGAAGGCAGCAAATCACACTGCCACGTGTGTACCTATGCAACAATCTTGCATGTTCTTCACATGTACCCCAAAACCTAAAATGCAATAAAAAAAAGAAGGAAAAAAAATAATAATGCAAAGTAACCCAAAAGCATGGGTGGCTTGCCCAGGAAGTCTGAGCTGCTGCTTATGGTGGACATCGAGACATCTTTCCTCATTATCTCTAGCCGTTGCCCTCATTTATCACACTCAGGTTGGTACAGACAGTACCCTAAGAAAATTGCAAAATATTACAGTAGATATTTTTTTTCTTCCTTTGAGATAAGATTTCCCTCTGTTGCTCAGGCTGGAATACAGTGGTACAATCTCAGCCCACTGCAGCCTCAACCTCCCAAGCCCAAGCGATTCTCCTGCCACAGCCTCCCAATTAGTTGGGACTACAGGCATGCACTACCATGCCTGGCTACTTTTTGTATTTTCTGTGGAGACAAGGTTTCACTATGCTGCCCAGGCTGGTTTCAAATTCCTGGACTCACGCAATCCTCCTGCCTATACCTCCCAAAGTGCTGGGATTACAGGCATGAGCCACTGTGCCTGGCCTCCAGTAGATTCTTAATAAACCTTATTATACTGCTCTAGAAGATTTAAACCGCAAAATACAAATTCACAAAGTAATAATGTATGCTATTACATGGATGAGCCTCAGAAACATTATACTCAGTGAAAGAAGACAGATGCAAAAGGGCACAAATTATATGAATTCATTTCTGTGTTCAGAATAGGCAACTCTATAGAGAAAGAAAGTCAACTGGTAATCAATCCGTTGCCTGGGGTTGTAAATGGGAATTGAGAGTGACTGCAAATGGATGACAGATTTCTTTCTGGGGTAGTGAAAATGTTCTAAAATTAGGTTACGATGATAAAACAAGTGATTACTATCATTAAATATTGTACCTCAATAGAGCTGTAATAATTTGCTCAGGGTCACCCAGCTGGTAAGTGGCAGAGCCCTGAGTTTTTCTGGTAACAGGGCCTATGCTCCTTCGCCTCTCCATTGTGACAGAGCATTGCCCGTCAGACTTTCCCTCAGGAAAATCTAATATTAACATTTAAGAAGTTAAATCTTCATTTTGCTCAGATTTGTTTTCCCTGCCAACAGTTTCTCTTCACCTGTATCAGCTCTCTTTCCCCATTTACCATAGGACATTTTTCTCCTAATTATTGTGGCCATAGCATCTTGCTTGTCAGCATACAAAATTCTCCATGTCTCTCCTGGAGCTCCTGAGAGGCTCCGCCCACTCTCCAAACTGACTGACAGAGCCGGAGAGCTACTCCAAGCCCACTTCGTGATCATGAGATTACTGTGGTTAATTCCCCACTGCCTGTTTAAATATGCCCTCCAAGAACCTTTAGTTTTGGTCTTTCTGTGCTGTAAATAGCACAGTGTTTATTTATAAACTTCAGAACACTGTTTCCACTTCCTGTCACCAGAATAGGCCCTTAGTAACTACTCTTGAGAGGTAACCATTAAAGCATTGCCCCCACTGCTGCTACAGCTGGCTGTAGGAAGCCCTTGCATCTAGATTCCTATTTAGATGCCTGTGACTGTTGAATCACTTTATTGAATTTTTTAGGCTCATGATCAGACCACTCTTACCACTAATTGTGTCTTTTGGCTTACAAGGTGCTTGAAAGTAAAGTACATAATTTCCTTGAGCTTCAGTTTTTCTCATCTATAAAATGAGGATGAAAATATCTGCCTAAAAGAATATTGCCTGTGTTTTTCCCGTTGATTCAAAGGTTAAATAAGGTCATATTTATGAAACACCTGGTGAGATGCTGTGTTACAGTAATCATCCAATGTATGGTTACCATTATTGAAATAAGGATAAGGATCTCCTTCAGTTGAGAAAAAGGCGTATCTACCACATTTTACTTTCTGAAACCAACCACAAATGACCAAAAAAAAAGTAAAAGAAATTCTATCTTCAGTGAAACTTTTGAAAAGTTACATCCTCAATTTATAAACTCTGGAGAGCAGCTTCTAATCACAGTGAAATGGAAATTCAAATCCAAACAAGGGAAGAAATGAGCTGACGGGAAACACAGGCTCCAATACACATGTACAGGAAAAGCTCCAAGTTTTCCAAAACTAAGGGGCAAAGCCCTAAAGCTCCAAACCAGTAAGCCCATATGCAGAAGACAAGGTGTGGGAGTATGGAGACTGTAGGAGCACCCTCAAGTCCCACTGAACCTCTCAGAAAAGCAGGAAGATCCAGGCTGAATGAGGCACTTTGCAGACATGAAGAGAGATGGTACACAATACTGGCTCTGCAGGTGTGAACATTATTCGCTGAAGAGAAGTACATGCTAAATCACCACATGGAAAAATCTGTGAAATATAGGACGTCATGTTAAGCCAGGAAGCCCACCTCTTGATTCTCAAGAAAGAAAACATGGCAGAGATAGTGAGGAAATGTTCTGAAGCAAAATACCTGAGTCTGAACTGTCTGCTGTCTCAGCTCACACCCCAGTTTGTCCCACACACTCCTCTTCAGTCAATAGAGAGCTGGGAAAGTGTGACCCTTGTTGAGAGATGAGCCATAGTCAGACTGTCACTAGCATGGGATTCGGGCATGTAGACAGAATGAAAAAGCATGGGCAGGCAGAGAGTATAGACAGAAGAAGCACAACACTACCCAGCCACCCAGAAAAAAATCAAATAACCTCTTCTCCATGACATCAGAGAAATTTTAAAAATAAAGTCTCCTTTTCATATAACGACACTTTGGGCTTGAAAAAATGTAGCAGAAACGGAAGAATATTGAGAGTAAATTAATAAAGCCCAAAAAACAGAAGAGGAAAATCAACCATAATAAAATCAGAAAATAGAAAAAGAATAAAATCTGCTGAAAATATAGTAATGAAAGATGGATTTGATAAAACTAAACAAAATAAAATAGGAAAGAACAAAGGTTTAAATTATTAAAGAGAAAATAATTGATATGAGTGACAGATAAAACATATTCAATATTCCCATAAGTGGTATTCTGAAAGAAGCCAACAGAATAAATGCAAATGAAAAATATTTAAAGAGATAATACAAGAAAGCATCCAGAAAACTGATACAGAATTAACAACATGACATATCTGAATAAAGTTACTATACTTCAGAGATTTTTTAAAAAACAATTTGGTTTCCTTTGGGAGGCCAAAAGGTGGACAGATCACCTAAGGTCAGGAGCTTGAGACCAGCCTGGCCAACATGGTGAAACCCTGTCTCTACTAAAAGTACAAAATTAGCTGGGTGTGGTGGCACACGCCTGCAATCCCAGCTACTTGGGAGGCTGAGGCAGGAAAATCACTTGAACCTGGGAGGTAGAAGTTGCAGTGAACTGAGATGGTACCACTGCCCTCCAGCTTGGGTGACAGAGATGGACTCTGTCTCAAAAAAAAAAAAAAAAAAAAATTGAAGAATTTGGTGGGCAGCCAGGAAAAAGTCAAGTTATGTGGAGAAGGGGAAAAAGCTGTCTTTAAACTCATAGCTGCATTCAAATCTAGAAGGCAATAGTCTAATGTTTAAAGACCCTCAGGAGAAGAATGATTAACCCAAGAATTTTCAATCCAGCTATATTTGAGGAATAAAGCAAAGTCATACTTTCTAACATGCAAGAACCCCATGACAGTGTCACCTTCAGACAAAACATGACTTAAAACTTATGATGAGTATTTAATTCAATTAAATATAATACTAAAATTTGGCAATTATGAGTATTATGATTATAGAACACAGTGTAAATGTTACAAACCCTGAAAATACAGAAATTATATTATTAAAAATAAAAATCAGGAGGTAAAACATATGAAAACATGGAACAAAGTAATAGCAGGCCGATTCCTTTATTTTTTAATAGGAAATAAGTAGATATTGTCAAATCAAGAAAGATAGCTATAAGAATATTAGAGTTACGAGGTTAGCTAAGAACAAACTGTAATTCTTTCAAAACATGAGCAATGCTATACCCTTTTTAAAAATACAAACAAAGGAATGAAAGAAAATAAAACATTTAAAAGAGTAAGTTTGATAACATGAATTAGATAACAGAGTTAAGACCAACCACCTTTGTCTTACGAATATGGAAATGTGATAATTGTATCAAAGAAATTGATTTGTAATGTAAAACCAAAACCCAAGCATATATTATATGCAAGAAATAATTCTAAAACAAAGTAGCCTAAGAGGTGATGAAATGATGACAAAGCATACTGCAAGCAAACAAATAAGAACAAGAATCATCACATTAATATCAAACAAGTCTAATTTGGCTAAAATAATAAAGTATTAAATCAGACCCAGAAAATGACTCTATAATTACAGAGAATACAATCTGCAACAAATATTGGGTATCAATTTCTGTACATCAGATCCTTACTTTAAAAATTTATAAATCAGTGAAAAATAAGTATTACATGAGGTGATAGAAGATTTATTTAATATTCAATAACCAGCTAAACACCCTATCCTGAGGTAAATATATGCAAAACACCCTATCCTGAATATAAAGAATATATCTTCTTTTCTTTTTAAAGGTCCATGGAATACTTATTTAAAAAGAGGGGGAAAAAGACCATATTAGCTCACAAAGAAAATCTCAATAAATCCCAGAAAGTAGTAAATTCCAGAAACTACATATATCACATTGTTGTATTAAAATGCAATGCACAGTAAAATGTCACTATTAATAGCAAAATGAGAAAAAGAAAAATCTACCATCTAGATTTTTTTAATATTTTAAAAATTCCTGCATTAAAGAAGAAATTAGAACTGAAATAATAAACTATATGCAACATATTGTAATGAAAAGAATATATCAAAACCCATAGAACATGATTAAAGCACTGAAGAAAATTCATAGAACATTTAAATTTCTAAGTAAAAAAAAACAGAAAATACATAAACATTTAAGAATTTAGATAAGCAGCCGGGCGCGGTGGCTCAAGCCTGTAATCCCAGCACTTTGGGAGGCTGAGGCGGGTGGATCACGAGGTCAAGAGATCAAGACCATCCTCGTCAACATGGTGAAACCCTGTCTCTACTAAAAATACAAAAAATTAGCTGGGCATGGTGGCGCATGCCTGTAATCCCAGCTACTCAGGAGGCTGAGGCAGAAGAATTGCCCGAACCCAGGAGGCGGAGGTTGCGGTGAGCCGAGATCGCGCCATTGCACTCCAGCCTGGGTAACAAGAGCGAAACTC